>NC_056743.1:837297625-837529321 GCF_019279795.1 Protopterus annectens
GGGCTAGGCTTATAAATGCCCTTGGGCAGATAGCCTAGTATGAACCTATGAACCTATGAACCTAATTGTTCACAATTGTACAACTGGAAAATTGCCAGTAAAAGCACTTCAGGTATAGCTAGCCCAAGTTATGCAGGTCATAAAAGAACTTCTTCAATGTGTGTGTGCAATCTAAACATTAAAAACACATGCAGCAAGTAGGAGCTCTGATTATACACTTTCTCTAGGTACAGGTTCAGTTTAAACATAAATATTACCACAGAAATTCAGTTAAGTCACTAGCTACTTATAGAGCCTCTGCAAAAAAAAAAATAGAGCAGTCTGTGCAGAATCAGAATTTAGCAGCAGGTCATTCAGTTACACAAAAAACAGTAAAAGATCGATACAATGAAGAAACTTACACTAAGTCACACCAGGTCAGCCAAGGGGGAAGAGAGAGGCAAATCCTAAGCACCTAGATTTGAAAATGATGCCTGTACTGAATTTTAGCAGTTTAACCTGTTTGAGGAAAGAGGGGGTGGGGGGAAAGAGAAGGCAGTAGGAGTGGTTACAGGGAATACCCTGATTGACTCAAGACACCACACCAGAGGTAAGTTGAATGTAAGGGCCTAAAATCTGCACTCAGTACTTTAATGTTATTTGCACTCCGCACTTTAATTTTAATGTTACTTGCACTCAGCACTGTAATTTCACTTATGTTTAGCAGGAAAGACAGACCAACAGTATACAATTTTGGGAATTTTTACAAGGGTTACTTGTTCAAATGTCAGGTTATTGCATTTTACAAGGTTTCCTAAGGTGTCCTAAAGCTATAAGGTAAGTATTATAGCTCTTAATGTAAGAGTCAGTTTACTTAAGTTACAGGGGAAGGAGGCAAACACTCAAGTAGAAAAAAAGAGTCCTATGGCTGACCAAAATGGTGACCTGCTTAATTACACAGCACTGTAAGTGAAAGCATAACAAATGCTTTTTATGTGCAATCTACTCTGCTTAAATGTTGAGAGAACCTGATTTTGTTATGGTGACCAACTGCAGTCCTGTAGACTCCGTTTTGTAGGTAAATGTAGAGTTCAATCTGCTTAAATGCTGAGAAAAACTGATTTTGTTATGGTGACCAATTTTGGTCCTGTAGACTCCATTTTGTAGGTAAATGTAGAGTTCAATCTGCTTAAATGCTGAGAGAAACTGATTTTGTTATGGTGACCAGTTGCAGTCCTGTAGACTCTGTTTTGTAGGTAAATGTAGAGTTCAAACTAAGTCACACCAGGTCAGCCAAGGGGGGAAGAGAGAGGGAAATCCTAAGCACCTAGATTTGAAAAATTGGCTTTGGAGAAGTTTTTTTATGGAGGTTTCCTTACTGGGGGAGGGGGGGAGAGATGTGGATGTCAAGGGTGAGTAGCTTATGGTCAGACCTGACCAATGAGGGGGTGATCATAGGTGTGGAGCATTGAGTTCCCATGTTGGTAATGACCAGGTCTAGGATATTGGAGCCCCCTGGTGGGACTATGAATTAGTTGATTCAGGGCATTGGAATTTATGAATTCCAAGAAACGCTGGGCAAATGTGTTGTTACATGAGTAGTTTTCCCAGTTAATGGCAGGGTAGTTGAAATCACTCTGTATTAGGGTGTTTGGTTGTATCTTAGTCACTAACATATTCTGCCAACAAGTACTACACAGGTACTGGCATGGCCATCCAAGGGAGGCAAAGTGTTTAGAAGTTCACTAGTCAGGAGAATAAAATACTACTGCAGGCTCGCCACATAAATGGCATGCACTTCTTGTGCAAAGGTACCACAAGCAAGCATTGTTAGGGACTAGTACAGGATGTGAATGATGTGGGCAGTCATAGTAGAGCACTACAACAGTTACCAAAAGGGTTATTGATACCCCATGCCAAGTAAAAGGCATGGGACATTGTAGCAGACATATCCACAACAAGGGGTGGACCACCAATAATGAAGTGGCTCACTAGGTTTGAAGAGGTTTTGTTGTCACTTGCTGATCAGGGGAAATTACCTCTAATGCCTGGCAGCACCCTAGATGTGGATGCAGGACTGAGAAAAATTACCCATATATAGCAACAAAAAATATTTAGAGGGGCTGACAAGAAGAGGAGCAATTGCAGAATCCTAAGCAGAAAATAAAATATTCCCTAGCAATATGCATGAGTTTAGAAAGATTCCTGTTAAGCAACTGTTTTTTGATAACAATACCAGATCACAAAAACTTTTAGTGCAAGGACTCAGGCAACACACAAGCTTAGGGAGCCTATAACAATGAAGATAACAAGAGGTCCAGCAGAAGTATTTGAAATATTTTGGGAACTTTATGAAAATCTGTATAAAGCAGAGCAATATGGAGATCAAGAAAAGATACAAATGGAAATGTTTATGGAATAATTAAATATGCCAAGGTTAGAGGTAGATGAGGATCAATTACTAATAAGACAGGAGGAGATGACATCAAAATGGTAATGTATAACCAATCAACAAGAAAGTCTCCAGGAATAGATGGCATTCCTGTGGAAGTCTAAAAGCTCAGAGGGAAAATGATCTGAAGGTTTTTGTTTAATGGTATTTTAAGAGGAGGAGAAGTACCAACATCCTGGAAGAAAGAGGTGGTGGTTGTAATACCTAAGCAGGGTAAAGACCCATCACAGCCAGCTTCATATGGACCCATTTCAACCCTAAACCATGATTATAAAGTGTTTATGTCTACAATGGCTAAAGGAATAGCAAAGGTGATGCCAAAATTGATAGACATGGATGAATGTTGTTTTGTGAAGGGGAGGCAAACATTTGACATTAACAGAACATTGATGATCCAGAGGGAAGCTTAATGTAAGAAAACACTACTGCTGTTGGTGAGTCTTGAGGCATTGCAAGCATTTGACAGAGTAAGCTGGGAATTTATGAGCAGGGCAATGGAAGGATTTGCTTACCCTGTTAAAAATTATAAGGTTGATTCCAAGGCTACATGAGGGTTCAGGGGCAAAATTAAAGTGGAAGGGTTCCTCTCTGAAAATGTCTATTTGAGCAAAGGAAAAAGGCAGGAGTGTCCTTTTTCCCCCTTTGTTATTTGCACTACATTTAGAACCACTGGCAAAGAAAATAACAGCCTCAGAAATTCAAATATATAATTGGTATGGTAGTCAAGAAAAGCTGGGTTTGTTTGCAGATGATATTATTGTACAACTGATAAAACCAGAAAAGGACATTTCAGTTTTGTGGAACATTTCTAAGGCAGTTTCAAATCTTTTTGGGATACAAAATTAATGAACTGAAAACAAAGGCAATAGCTGTAAATTATGTACCCACATACGAACTGGTTCAGAAATAACCATATTATGGGGACATGATAAAATGAAGTACTTATTAGTAAGGACTAAAAAAGGATTCTGGTGTGGCAGCTAAGGATATGTGAGATGAGACTAAACAAAAGATAATACAACAACTGAAAAATTGGAAGCTCTGTTATATGGATATGGACAACAAGATACAAGTAGTTAAAATGTTTTTAGTCTGTTTAGTTTTATACACAGGTCAGGCATATTTTTATCAACCAGTGGAGAAGTTGTGGACAGCAATTAATAAAGAGCCAAATGATTTTATCTAGGAGGGGAAGATGGCAAGAGTCAAGTGGAATAAACTGATTCTTCCAATTAAACAAAGTGGGTTGGGATTACCAGATTTGAATGGGGTATTTCAGAGCTACACAGTTAAGGCTTCTATACATAGCACAAGCAGAAACCTATAAGTGGAAAGCGATAAAGATAAAACAGGGAGGAAGCCCAAAAAAACAAGGAGAGACTGGGAGTTTGGATGCAGATCCTTAAGGAAAATAACAACTCTGCAGAATATTATATTCATAAAGCAGAATTAAGTATTCTAAGAACTAAGCCAACACTGGAATGGAGAAAGAAGATCCTGATGAAAGGGATGACTGCAATTAGGGATACAGACAATAGGCAAGAGGGGGCTGGAATTTACTGGTGAAAACTGGTAGAAGAGGCAAATGATTGGGAGCAAATAATTAGAAATGGAAATGTAAAATAATGGGAAGAGGCCAAGGATTTATTTGGACTTCAGGATAGACATTGCCTTCCCTATCAAGAATTGTTATTAGAGTACAGATAAAGAAAGAAATAGGGGGAGCCTAAGTGAAACACCAGCACTGGTAGAGTTTTTAGTAGAATATAGCGCAGAAGCTGCTGTTAAAAAAATGAATAATTAGTAAAGCATACAAAATATTGCATGATAACTATAAGAATCAATCAGTGGAGGTTAGAAAGGATTGGGAAGAGAGACTGGATAAGTAATTCACAAGGAAACAATGGGGGTATGTATATGTGTTTCCCAAATATGCAACAAAGTCTAGAAGATTTAGGTTCTTTGCTTGGAAGTGTTTACATAGAAGAATTGGGCAGAGGAGCAGTAGCAGTCTCTACAAACCTCTGCAAAATAACCCTAGCAAAACCATCTCTGGATCTGGAAATGCCATCTAACTTATAGTGTTTTGTGAAGTTATACACAAAAGACCAGGTAGCTGCTTCTAATATAGGACAGGTGTCTAGAGCCTTGAAAAAGGCACCAGAGGAAGACACAGCTCTGGTGGAATGTGCCCTAACAGGTGAGGGAAGAGTCTCCCATGGGGCACATAAAACAAAATGGCTTTGTAAATCGAAGTGGAAAAAGTCTGCTTGGAAACAGGCCTGCCCAGGGCCCTTAGGTGATAGGAGACAAAAAGGCGGTCAGATTTCCTAATTGGTTTGGTTTTATCCAAATAATATCTGAGTTGCCTATGCACATCTAAGGTGTGTAGGATCCTCTCACTAGAGGACTGAGGAGAAGGGAAGAAGGTGGGAAGATTGCTGGATTGATTGAGTGACAGCTTACTTATCACCTTGGGCATAAAGGTGGGTTTAATGCGTAAAGAGACCCTATCCTTGTAGAAAAAAACGTGACAGGAGAAGAAGACATCAGAGCCTGTCATTCAGAAACCCTTCCAGCAGAATTAATGACCATGAGAAGAACTGTTTTCCAGGTGCAGTACTGCAGAGAGGAAGAACGTGCTGGTTCAAAAGGAGCCACGGTAAGTTTTTCTAGGACAAAATTAAGATTCCAAGGGGGAGAAACTGGTTTCCTTGGTAGTCTAATATGCTTTTTAAGAAAAGTTTAACTTCCAGCCTGGAAGCTAATGGGGGAGATATAAGCAGCCATCCTGATATAGCAGAAATATGTGCCTTTACTGAAGAGTATGACAGTCCACTCTTCAATAATTCACACAGGTAGGACAGGACCACTGCAACATCCACTAGCAATGGTTGCAAATCCTTTGAAAGACACCAGCTGGAAAATCCATTTGGAAATATAGGATTTCCTAGTATTGGGTTTTCTAGCCTCCTGCAGAACTTGCAGCATGCCCTCAGAGAAAAGGTGTCTGAAAAGGATCAAAACCCTATCACCCACAGGGTTAGTTGTACAGTTGACATCTGTGGGTGTATTAGAGATCCCTTGTCCTGCGTGAGTAGGTCCATTCTGTGGGGTGACTTGTGATGATTGCCTTGGCTAAATGCAGAAAAAGGGGGAACCAGTGCTGTCTTGGCCAAAAGGGAGTCACCAACAAGAATTTTGGTTGCTTCTGTTGAATCTTCAACAGGACCTTTTGGAGAAATGGGAAGAGGGGAATGCATACAGAAACATCCCCTTCCAAGAAAACAACAGGGTGTCCACCCTCCATGCTAGAGGATCGGGGACTCTGGCACAAAACTTGGGAAGCTGTCTGTTCATGGGGGAGGTGAAGAGATCTACCTGAGGTGTACCCCATCGATGGAACATGTCCAGAAACACATTCATGTGTAACAGCCATTCGTGGGACTGAGTCATGGACCTGCTCAATGTGTCTGCCACAACATTTAGAGTTGAAGGAATGCAAACCGCCTGGAGGGTGAGCTGACTCTGGGGGACTAACTTCCAGGCTTGCAGAGCCAGTCTGCAGAGGAGATAAGATTTTGTCCCTCCCTGCTTGGTAACACACCAGAGGACTGTGGTATTGTCTGCAAACCATTTTAAGGCACCTGGGAGAAGAAAGGGTTTAAAAATTTGCAGAGCAAAAATCAAGGCTCTAATCTCCTTTACCTTGATGTGCTTCTTCTACTTCTGAGAGGGAGACCACACATCTCTGACCCTCCATGAGGCCAGGGATACTCCCATCCCAGGTCTGAAGCATCTGTGTACAGCTCCTGAGTGGGAAGAGGTGGCTGCAAGGGTAAACCTAGATTCCTTGAAACCTGATGAATCCAACAGTGTAGCTCCTTCTTCATGTAGGGTAGAAGGGGAATAACAAACTCCAGTCGTGGGAGTGTTGTACCCAAACTGTTCTCAGGAACCATTGGAATTTCCTCATGTGTAACTTGGCTAGTGGTAGCATGGGAACAGTGGATGCCATGAACTCCAAGAGATGAAGAAACTCTCTGGCAGTCAGGGATTGCAAGGACAAGAGGGCCTGGAAGTAGGATGTGAAGGACAGGACCTTGTCTGGTGGTAAGGAAGCCAGCATCCTGTCTGTCTGGATCCTGCATCCTAGGAAAATGTGGTCTTGAGAAGGAACCTGGGTAGATTTTTGATAGTTGATAGTGAATCCTAGACCCTCTATCAGTGACACTGTGAAGAGAAGATTCTCCTGAAGGGTGTCTGGAGTCTGAGCCTGGAGAAGAAGATTGCCCAGATATGGGAAAATTTGAATGCCCTGTAGCCTGCAGAAGGCTAAGACAGGAGTTAAGCATTTTGTGAAGACCCTTATGCTGTAGACCATCCAAAAGGCAAGGCAGAAAATTGAAAATGTGAGGAAGCAACAGCAAAGCAAAAATACTTCCCGAACCGAGGATGAATGGGAATTTGAAGATAAGCATCCTTGATGTCCAAGGACACCATAAAGGCCTGAGGAAGGGTGAGGAGAAGAAGAGTGGGTAAAATTAACATGCAAAAAATGGGAACCTTCAGGAAAGAATATAGATGGGATAAGTCTAAAATGGGTCTCCAAGGACCATCCATCATGGGGACCAGGAACATTCTGGAGTAGAATCCTTTTCCTACTTGGGAGGGCAGCACATCCTGAATGGTGCCTTGAGACACAAGAGTGGAAATGACTTGGGGAAAGAGTTCCAGCTATTCTGTTGGAGGTTGTGGAATACCCCTGAAGGTGTGAGAAGTTTTCCACACCATAAAGTATCCTCCAATGATAACAGAGAGGACCCAAGAGTCCTGGGTGATCTGTTTCCACGCAGAGAGAGACAGGGAAAGGTGAAGGGAAAGAGGAGTTAGTGTGCAAGGAGGTAGGTAATCACAGACTACCTGGCTTCGCCTTAAAGGGCTACTTTTGAGCAGCAGGATTTGAAGTGGAAGGTTTGGAGGAAAACTGTTTCCTAGCATATCTTTTCCCTTTGAAGACTGGGGCCTGGAAGACTTCCTTACAAATAGGGTCTAAGTAGGGTAGTTCTTCTGAAATCTTGGGACCAGGGACACAAAAATATGCTTTGGTTTTGCAGTTGTTTGCCCTTTTCCTGTAATGATTTAAAGAGTTCTGCAGCAGAGGTATCAAACAATTCCTTGTTGTCCAGTGGGGGCATCCATGATTTTTGCCTTAATGTCATCAGGCAAAGGTTGAAGTCAGAGCCAGAAGTATCTCCTGAGAACTGACCCTGATGCAGCTGCTCTGGCTGATGCCTCCACAGCATCATAGCTACACTTTATGGAATTCCATGTAACTTCAGCAGAGGAGTTAAGGATGGAGGATAGCTTAGCCTTAGTAGGAGAGTCTGAGACCTCCGAAAGAAGGGCCAAAGAGTATTTAGCCATATGGGTCTGGTACTTTATGGCTCTGAATGCCAGAGTTGCTGATGTATAATCTTTCTTCCCCAGTCTCTCCATAACTTTACTCTCCTTGCCTGAAGGGAGCAGGGAAGTGGAGGGCAGCATCTTGGAGGCCTTGCCAGCAGACACTGAAATAGTTGCAGGGTCTGTATAGGGACATTTAAACAGAAATTTGGAATCCTCTGGCACTTTATAAACCCTGTCTGGCCTTATTTGGGCAGGAGATTGAGAGCCAGGGCACCTAGAAGCTGCAGAGAATGCATCCAGGATGGCTGACAGAACAGGGGGGGGGGTGGCAGACAGAGAAGGAGACTCCATCTGCAGTAGGTCATGATATCTTTTTTGGATGTCTGACATCTGAGAACAATCACATTTGAAGAACTCTCTCATTTCTACAATGGTTTTCCCAAAAGAAATATCCTCTCCAGGGGAATCTGTTCCATTTGATTCTTCTTCAAGGGAAGCATATCCCAAAGGAGATGAAATTTGAGCAGAATAAGCCAAAGATTCATCCACAGAAGTATCCTCTTCCTCTGATAAAAGCTCCTCAGAAATCCTCTTTTGTGGCATAGAGGGAGGAAGTGAAGGAGAAGGGAGGGAGAGTTGACAATTGTCTCACGGCCATAAAGGCATTGAACAGCCCCTGGGAAAAAGCCTGCCAATGCACCGGCTGTTCCTGGGGGCAGGGGAAGCATGCTGGGTTTTCATTTCTTTCTTTTGAGGAACATCCATGCAGTGGAAAGAGAATGGGCCTGACGTCGGCCTACATTCAACAATATTAGAAGGGATATCTTCTCAGACAATGATTTCTGAAATGCCATGGGTGCCTTCAGTTACAATGAGCCGAGGACCCACCCCACATCCAAAATGGACAACTGCATATCCCCTGAGGATGTGCTTGTAAGGTCCTTCATGGCCTCCACAATGGTACCCATGAAAGGAGTGCCTACCGACTCCAAAAAGCTCTCTGGGTTAACATCAGCCTTGGGAGAGATGTCCGGAATTGGAAGAGCAGTGGGTAAGTCAGGCCGAGATTTCTTGGCCTTCTTAGATAGCAGCTTACCTGAAGGGCCTAACGTACCTGCCATATCTTGTGTGAGACGTTTAAGGCACTGGTTTTCTAAATACAAATTCAGAGAAGCTAAATGGCTATGCAGGGTCTTGGGGACAAAGGCCTTACAAATAGAGCAAGTAGTATGGTCGTGCTAAGGGCCTAAACAAAGGTCATGAGAGTCCTTATGTGGAATTTCCCTTCCACACTGACACTTCCTCTTCCTAGCTGGCATGTAACCTCAAAAAATACAGTAGCAAGAAAGCAATATGGAATGAACCCCAATGGGGCACTTATCTGATTGGGATCCAAAACTTGTCTGATGAGCGATGACCGGAGAAGACAATCTGACTGGTGGCAGAAAAGTTCTGGGCATTGGCACGTGCCAACGACTGCTTTACACCCGACATAATTTTATGACCGACATAGGACCAGTGCTATGTGCGACATCGCACATACTCTACAGTAGCGTTAGACTTTTGCATACTGGCCGGACGTATGAGTCAACCTGCGGTAGACTCCCTCATGTTATAAATACTGCAACATATGACTAGAAGGGCATCTTGTTAATACAGTTTGATTACTTTTAAATAAATGTAAATTTGCCTATATCACAACTGATAATTCAGTAAAGGTGTTTTAAAAATTTTCTTCAGTTTCTCCGTCAGAACAGTTATTACCTTTCTAAGAATTACATAACTTTTCTGATACTGAAAAATATATTTTCATTTCAAAACAGGTTTCCTACAGGAGAAAATAAATCAGCACTGGCAGAAGTAGAAGTGACAGAATCAGAAATAATTTGTTGTTTTGTCTCTATACGAAAATCCAAAGCTGCATTTTAATTTTCCATGAGAGTTTTAGAAAACGAAGCGTAAATCTTACATTCAGAAACATTGGATTCTTTTCTTAGACAAAAAGATGTACATCATGGATGTCTAACTCAGGAAGATTGAAGTTACATAGATAATGCAGAAGCTGCAAGATTAAGCAGAGACACTTGCTAGATTGTTTTGCAGTGTAAATGCAAATGTGCTGAACTGTAGCAATGTAAACTTCTAAAAAAAGCCTTATTTGGTCTCACAGAGTATTTTCAACTATTAGAAAGAAATTTTAAACTAAAATAAATAAATGTGAATTAATTATTCAGTATACTGCAACAAAAAAGAAGTTATGTCTTACCATAACGTTCCATCTGTGTTGTAGATCTTTGTTCATTCATTACAAATAAGACGTCGGTTCTGTCCTCCGAACCGATACAGCCTTTTCCAAGCTCGCTCCAGCCAAAAACTGTCAGTTAAGACCTACCCATAATGCCCCTCTCCTAGTTACTTCAGATCGAGTTTGCCCACCCCTATATAATAGAGGTAGTAATAGAAAAATAGTAGAAGGCTCCATCTGAGCAAATACCCTAACCAGGAGTTCCTAAAGTCCACCGGGAGTCCAGGCAGGGGGAAGGAGGGCGGGAAGTGATAAATGAACAAAGATATACAACCATTCCTCTCAACTGTACAGATTTTCACAGAATGTTCAGATTTTTGCATCATATTTTTGGTCCATTTTTCATAAAATTGTGGTTTTCTGGAAAATCAGTCTCTAATGATTTTCCACTAAAGTTAGAAAATAATGACAGACATTCGAGTTTCAGACTTCATACCCTGCAGAAAATTCATGCTAATGCAAAACCTGTTATTCTATCAACTTTCTAAGTTTGTAAGACAGATATTTAAAAATTGCCCCTATTTTTGGGCTTTTATGCCACTTTTATGTATGGCTTTGTCCAGATGTCTTACTCTATGAGGTTGAGAGGTATGTCTACAACACAGATGGAACATTATGGCAAGACATAACTTCTTTATCTGATGTTGTAAATATTTTTTTATTCATTACAAATAGGACCGAGTTCCCAGCTACTTGAGTCCTTGGTGGCCCTAAGAAAGGATATTCCTGAGCACCATAGAACCAAAAGATGCTCGACCCCTGGAGGCCAAATCCAACTTGTAATGACAGATAAAGGTATGAGGTCTTGCCCAAGTGGCTGCTGCGCAGATATCATCTATAGAGGCTCTGGAATGAAATTCTACAGAAGTAGCCACAGATCTGGTAGAATGAGCCTTTATTCTGGAAAGTTAAGGACAGCTTATTCTGTTGGTAGATAAAAGTAATGACGTTTCTAAGCCAGGAGAATAAAGTCACTTTGGAAACAGGTTTATCCAATCTGGGTCCTGCAAAGGCCACAAACAATTGATCTGTTTTCCTGAAAGATTTAGTCCTGTCCAAATAACAACGAAGCTGCCAATGCACATCAAGGTTGTGCAAAAGGTACTCCCCTCTATTAGAATGCTGAGGAAAGAAAACCGGCAGGTCAATAGATTGGTTAATGGAAAATCCAGAAATGACCTTGGGTAAGAAAGAAGGGTCAGTACGAAGGGACACCCTATCCATGTGGAAGATCAAGTAAGGTCTCTTGACACTCAAGGCCTGTAGCTCAGATACTCTTCTCACTGAAGAAAGTGCTACTAGAAATAAGGTTTTCCATGACAAAAATTTTAAATCACATGAATCAAAGGACACAAAAGGAGGACCTGTGAGAGATTGAAGCACCAAAGTCAAGTCCCAGGGTTCTAAGGGAGGCTTGACCGGAGGTTTAACGTGTAATGCTCCTTTCAAAAATGTCTTGCATAGGCGGTGTGACATAATCGAAGAATTATCAAGTCCATTATGAAAATTGGCGATAGCTGATAAATGTACAGTGATCGTCGATGCTGAGGCTCCTGCATGTAAAAGAGCCATCAGGTATTGAAGGATCTTTTGAAAAGACATAGAGAAGGGATCTATGTTCTGATCTTTGGCCCAAATAGAAAACCTAGTCCACTTACTAGAATAAACTTTCCTGGTGGAAGGTTTGTGTGAAGCCAGAAGAATTTCACGAACAGGAGATGGGATTGTCAGGCAGCTTGGCAATCAGTGGAAGTGGAGGAACCAAGCTGTGAGCTTCAGACTTTGGAGGTTCGGAATAATCAGTCTCTGAGGATGTGATAACAGGTCCTGGGAATGATCCGGGATCCACAGGCTGTGAATCAGATGAGGCCATAGAAATGGGAACCAGACTTAATGAGACCAGTAGGGGGCAATGAGGATCACTTTGCTTCTCAACCTCTGAGCTTTCTGGAGAAATTTTGGAATGAGGGGAAACAGGGGAAAGGCATACAAAAGACACTGGGACCAATCGTGCATTAGAGCATTCCTCGGGGGATCCCCCTGAGGGGGGATCAGGGCAAAGTAGCTTCTGCATTTGTAGTTGGGGGGAAGCAAACAGATTGCACCAAGGCTTTCCCCCAGCACTGGAAGATCTGATCCGCTGTTACAGGGTTAAGGGACCACTCGTGAGGCATCAGGATGTTCCTGCTCAGATTGTCTGCAATAAGGTTGGAACTCCCAGGAATGTGCGATGCTGTAAGAAAGCGGTTGGAAGCTATCGCCCAGTGCCAAATCCTCATGGCTTCCCGACACAGTGGGTAAGACCTGGTTCTGCCTTGCTTGTTGAAATACCAGACGACTGACATGTTTTCTGACTGAATTGCAATGGTCCCATAGGGTAGGGATGAATGGAACGCTTGCAACGCTAAAAGAACTGCCCTCAGTTCCAGGACATTTATGTGCAAATTGGCCTCCATAGGGGACCAGGTGCCTTGGACTGTCTTTCACTGGAAATGTTCCCCCCACGCTAACAGGGAAGCATCTGTGGTCACCGTGGCTGTGGGCTGGGGAAGACAGAATGATCGACACCAAAGATTCATTTGTGGCTTCATCCACCATAGCATTTCTTCCTTACAACGGTTTGTAAGACATATCATGTGATCAAGTGGGTGAGTTATAAACGACCATTGTGTGGAAAGGAGCCACTGCAGGATTCTCAAGTGCAGCATCGCCAGTGGTGCTAATGTAATGGCAGCTGCCATGGAGCTTAAGAGTTGCAGTACAAGACGTGCTGGTACATAGGTCTGAGGAAGAAGGTCTTGGATTTGGTGTCTTATTTTCAAAAGCCTGTGAGGGGGGAGAGAAGCTTTACAGGATGTTGTGTCGAAGACCGCTCCAACAAATTCCAGTGACTTCACTGGGGACATTTGAGATTTGTCCTTGTTGATTGTAATCCCCAAGCGGAGAGGGAGACCTTGAGTGTAAGAGAGGCTGCGGACTAGGAGATTCCTGGTAGGAGCGGTAAGGAGCCAATAGTTTAGATACATAAACACCTAGAATCCTTGTAGTCGAAGATGAGCTACCACAACTGCCATACATTTGGTGAACACTCGGGGGACTGTCGAGACACCGAACGGCAGTGCCCTGAACTGGTAGTGGCTGGCTCCCAGCCGGAAGCGGAGAAACCTCTGGAGCGGTGATCCATCTTTATGTGGTAGTATGTGTCCTGGAGGTCTACAGAGTACATCCGGAATTTTTGAGGTTTGATAAATTTATTCAATAGGCTGAGATCCAGGATTGGTCTCCAGTCCCCTGTCTTTTTTGGCACTAAAAAGATCCTCGAGTAAAACCTGGATCCTGTCTGGTCTGGTGGGACTGGTTGGATGACTCTTTTTCTTAGCAGCTTTTCTGTTTCTAAGGCTGCTAATTCCCTCTGATTGGGTGGTACATGGGGGATTCATTTGACAGGTCTGGGAATTAAATTGAATGGTATTTGGTAGCCTCTGGATATTATTCTCTGCACCCAAAATCAGTAGTAATAAGATGCCAGGCTGGTAGGTGCAGAGAAAAATGACCCCCGACTGCTTCCAGAGGAAGACAATTGGGCAGCTGCTCAGGAGCTGGTAGGGTCTGCCGGAGAAAGAATCTCTAGCGCCCTGGTTATGCGGATCCCCTCTACCCCGTAAGGGGCATCTTCCAGATGTGTTGCCCCCTCTGCCCTGGGGGGATTGTTCACCATGAGTGTCACGAAAAGATCCTTGGATTTCTTGAACCACAGTTTTCTTCCCTTCTGGTTCCTGGAGTAGGACCTCTGGGGGTTGTAAAAGCATATGCCCACATCAGACAAGGTATTTCTGTCTTTCTCACTTCGTGCAAGTGTGTCTTTTTTTTTTTTTTGGTCCAAAAAGTGCAGATTCGTCAACAGGTGCACTGACAAAGGAAGATTTAAAGGGGTCTGCAAAGTCATACAACTGCATCCAAGCATTGCGTCTCATGACAATGCCTGATGCAGCAGCTCAAGCTGCCCCCTTGGTGGTGTGAGCTATCAAACGCATCAAGGAGTTCGAGATGGATTCAAGGGTAGCAAGCTGCAAGGCTACAGTGTCACGCACCTCATCAGGCAGTACCCCTGCCAAAGAGGAAGACATTTCGGAAATTAGCTCTCTTTGGAGGTGAGTAAAGTGTGCCAGATAGTTCAGCAACTGAATCACGAAGGTCGCTGAAGCATAGGTCCACTTCCCTAGTTTGTACATGGTCCATGACTCCCTGTTCGGAGGATGGACAGTGGAACTATCTTCTGCCAGTTCCCTCTTGGTGGCCGCCGCCACGACCATAGAATCAACTGTCAACTGCTTGGACCAGTGGGGCTGGTCTTCAGGTGTACATAAAGTTTTGTCTGGCCTCTGGGGGACAGGTTCTATGTTGTCCGGGGCCTTCCAGGCACACAGCACAATGAGCTTAACAAGGTCATCTGCTGGTGGGGTCACCCAGGAAGTAGATGGCCGGGCACAGAAGGCCTACAAGAAAACAGATTCCTCAGAAGAAGGGTTAGAGGACTTCCAGTCTCCCCACTGCTTGAGGATTTTCAGAATGTCTCAGAATAAGACATCATCTGGGGGAGACCGTGGGGACCCTTCCCCCTCATCACAATTGGTGTCTTCGGTGATAGATTCCTCCAGGGAATCAAGGTGCTTTCTCTTGCACCATTTCTTCCAGGGTGGCTCCCCAGTGGGATCTTCTGAGGAGGACTCCGGAGAAGGGGATCCCTTCAAAGGGGGGGTCATGGTTTCCTGTGCCCAGGGTCCCGCAATAGAGGGTTTGGACAGCTGCATGCTGGGGGGGGGGGGTTCTCATACTGATGTCATTGCTGCTGACTGCGAGCCAGTGGAGGCAAGGACCCTCTCCATCACCTGGAAAGCAGGCCTGCCCGAGGAGGGATGAGAGCCCGGAACCGGGAAGGACAACCTCGGAACTGGGGTCACACCCCACCCTGAGGAGCCCACCTCCAGGTGAGGAGTTCCAAGAGGACTGGAAGCCATCGGGGCAGTGGACATAGATGGTTCCAGCAAGAAAATAGGCGCCAGGCTAAGTACCAAGGTACGGACGGTCCAAGCACTGTTCCGAGAGAGCATCGGCTCCAATGGAGCTGATGCAGCAAGGGTGGTCAGTGCCAACAGGGGAAAAACTGCTGCTGGAGCCGAGACAGTATGCACTGGAGTGAACTTCGGTATCGAGATCTCCAGGACCTGGGTAGAGGCTGGAGGACATTAAACAGGGGAAGATGTAGTAAAAGATTCCAAGCCAAGAGGGACAGAAGGTCGAGCTGGAATGGGCAATCCCCTAGCTGCCAGAAGCTGACCCACAACCCGCACTAGATCTAATTCAGGAAAAACTCCTGGTGGATCTACAGGAGGCTGCTGAAGGAGAATCAGGTCCTTCTAGAAAGGGGCTAAACCTCTGTCCCAAAAAAGGGTCGTAAGTTGGAGAGTATCTTGTCCTTGGCAGATATTCGAGTTTTGTAGCCAATGGAGCCAAAGAAACTATCGGCACCGTGGCTGAGGATGGTGCCGAAGCAGGTACACTCATAAAAGCCAATGTCAGATCCAAGAACGGCACCGAAGTCAGTGGTGCCGAGGTTGGAACTGAAACAGGGGTGAATATAGACAGCATCGAGGAAGAAGATACAGCCTGGTGCTGAAGAGGTCTGTGCCGAGGGCGCCAACAAAGCACGGAGCCGACTAGGTTCCGTAACTGATGGAGATGCAGGAACCAAGTGACTCTGTTTTTCCTTATGTTTTTTGGTCTTTGGAGGGAGTGAGACATCCGACCCAGCTAGAGCCTCCGAAAAAGGTGTCTTGATTAAACATTTTAAAATAAGCTTATTTTTACATTCTGCTAGTGTACAATTACTAAAACTAGCACAAGTGTCACAGTCAGTTTTAATATGATTCATGCCCAAACAGCAGACACAACGAGCGTGTCCACCTGAGTTGGGCATCTTACGCCCACACTTGTCACACTGTTTAAACCCCAACTTTGTTTGTCTGCCATAGTAAGGCAACAAGGCTATCCTATAGAAAAAACAAAAGAAAGGAGAGAAAAAGATGAGAGAATACCAATGATGTTATTTAAAACATACCAAAAGTGGTAAGGAAGGGCCTATCAAAGGCAGGAGAGAGGGAGAGTACCAATGTTGTTGTTGTTGTGACTTTCGGCTTTTCCCGGTTAGGGGTTGCCACAGCGGAACTCCGGTCCGCTAATGATTGGCAGTTGATTTTTACGTACCGAGTTGCCAGCCCTGACGCACAACCTTCAACAAAGGTACGCCCATTCACGCATGTCTCCATGCAGAAGACGGTCTAACTGAGAGTCGAACCGGACAGCGTCTTACTGTGAGGCGACAACACTACCACAGCACCACCGCGGATCTAGGGAGAGTACCAGTAATGGTAGAAATTAAATTACCAATGTAAACGGTAGGGAACAGAATTAGGTTATAGGTGACAGTGAGAAAAGACTAAATTGACTAAAAAATTTTGAGGAGAAACAATGTCAAAAATTAGTTTTCTACTTAGCTTTGAGAGAGATGACTTGCACGTCTGACTAGGAAAGCGACAAATGAGATCTGAAGTAACAAGGAGAGGGGCATTACGGGTAGGTCTTAGCTGAGAATTTTTGGCTGGTGCAAGCTTGGAAATGGCCGTATCGGTTCCAAGGACGAAAATGAAGTCCTATTTGTAATGAATAAACAAGATTTACAACATCAGATTGAAAGCTTTCTGAATGAATAAACTCCACAGAAGTCTCTGTTCTCTTCAGATTAGCAAAATAATCTGATCAGAACTTTTCACTTGTTCCAGTGACAGCATTCTAGTATCAGAATGCTGGGTTGAAGGGAGTGGAACATTCTATGGGATGGAGTGTTTGCTTTTGTTTTTGGTTAAACGGGGAAGTGACAGACAAGCAATAGACTTAAGTAGGAAATATAGTGACAGGCATCAACACTGAAAAGGCTCATTCACATATATCTCATATTCACAAGTTTTCATATCCCATATCATGGAAAACATCAAAACAAAATAAGTAAATGTAAGGAACGGAAATGCACAGTAGTGGCAGAAAGTGCTATGCTGCACCTAAAATGTGTTGCCTTATTGGTATAAATAATCTATCTAACATTCACAAGGAAGTCAAGAGATATTTACTGGCCCTTGTGTTATGTCAAATGTACTTTATGAGACCTTGGAGCACACAATGCTGATGCCTTCTAAGTATAAAACTAACAGTTTTAGCCTTTTGGTGAAGACAAACAAAAGATAATCATGGAGTGAAGTACATTCTACAACTAAAACACATTTTGCAACAGAATGTCAGAAGTCAATTAAAGCAATTATTTTTGAAGTCTCAGAGTGCAAAAAAATCAGTATTCTTAAACATAAATATCATTGCAGTACTGACCAATGAGAATTGACAATCTTGCAAAGCGCTAGTTCACAGCACATCCTGAGATTAGCCTGGTGATCAGCCAGGGTTGATGAGGAGCACTTCATGGGATCCACTTCACAGTTCTCCTCTGATTCATAGAGGGCACGGATAAATTCACCTACAATAAGGAAAAGAAGAACTCTTCAACAGTAGTAATACTGAAATGTTGAACACTAAGGTCATGTTAAAAATATGATCTGGTGACGTACTACCAGTGCACCAAAGTGAAGTATGGTCCATAATCAATCACAGCATTAAACCTGTCATAAAACACATATTTACTGAAAATTAGGATTTACTAACAGCACCAATGAATTCCATCTGTTCAATAAACTGCATGTAATTCGTAACAGTTTAAGGGACTATTTTACATACAAGGTATCTTTGAAAAAAAATGATCATCACAGACAACACTAAAATAACTATAAAGCTTTTACTGCCTGCTCCTTAAACATGAAAGTAATGCTTTGACACATAACACAATGTTGTATGCTAGCATCCAGCTTCCATAACTAACTATCTCAAATAATATCTCTTGAAGAATATAGTGCTCAATGAAATGTTTTCTCGGTACTTACATATTATCGCAACCAGGACCCGACGCCGCACTGCTGACATCTTTTAAAGACATTATCTGAAAACATCGGCAAGTTCAGAAGGGACAGAGTAAAGTTTTTGAGCTAAATCAGAAATGTTCCTCAAATTATTGACAATTGAGGGGTATGCTGCCCTGTTACACCAAATATCATTTTTGGATCAATGCTGTTGGCATTTAAAGATAGTTGCTCAAATCGCAACACACAGAACACCTATGTAAGGTACAAGTGAGCACCAACATGAACACTTCTGAAACTACAGAGAGCAAAATCACTAGACAATAATATTTAGACAGCATTATACAATGTCATCATCTTACAATGAGTATACTAGCCCCTACGGATTATAACCTACAGGCAAATGTTGGGAGCCAGCAACAGTACATTTATGATATCTCTTCGAACAAATCTGGTCCTTTTAAATGAATGGATGGGTTAGGAAGTGGGAAATAAAAGCAGAAGTGCAATAAGGTGCTGGCAGAGTGCAGTAAACTTTAACAGCAGGGCTGTTGGTAAATCTAAATCACTGGTGACTCGTACACTGTATGACAGTTTGAAGGCTATTCTCAACTGTCAAGTCATGCATGAAAGAAAGGCAGGAGCAGGAAAATGTCCCTTCATGTGTGACTGCCATGCCATCTTTCTTCTTTTGTACTCGTAGATACAACTTAAGATAACATTTCCTTCCAGTACGACAAGGCACCATTAATGTGTGCTCGCAGGTGTTAATTTGGAGGTCACCATGCATTTTGGGAATATAGAGCAGATTCTTAAAGCTTGCAATACACGTAATACTTATTTATATTTTATTTTAAACCACAAGTTTCGTCAGTCATTAAAAGGCAATGGCAGCCAAACTGTCATTGGAAATGATAACAGAATGTAAAAGATGTCAGTAATGTGTCATCGGGTCCTGGTTGCAATAATACATAAGAAACCATTTTCTCTTGGAGTATATAAGTTACATTTTGCTTTCTTTGCCTTCAAATCTTTAAGTCATTAAAATTTCATGTACAATGCACTACTTGTTTTGTATTCTTTCTTAAGACAAGATACAAATACAATATCAGATACTTTGTTCCTCTGATCCAGTCATCTATTTTTTTAGGTAAACCCAGTTACCTTCTCATAGCACAAAGTGTTCAGTAAAGTAAAGTCAGTATTAAAACATATGGAAAACATTTTAAAAGAGCAGCCACCATCACAACTAACTTGGTCCCAACAGGCCAATGAAGTAGGTACACAAACTATAAAGAACAAGTAATAAGCTTTGTAAAAGCCAAAGACATAAAGGTACTTACTAAACAAGCTTACCATCGGTACATATAGTTAAAAATTATTCTAGCTTATAACTTTTTATTTTTGCACACCATCATCATCATTAATAATATTTTCTTCCCAAATTTTGTACTATGTACAGCATGGTAAATACACCCTCCCACATGTTGGTCAGAACTACAAAAGTAAGGTTAAGAGGAATTTGCAACTCCACCACAAAGGCAGTCTCCATAAACTACATCCCTGTGTTATAGACTTGTCAAGAACCACACCTTGGACTTAAGGACCAAGGTAACTAGAGTTCAAACAATGTGAAAACTGAGAAGGTGTTAAAAAAGTAGGTAAAAGCTATACATTTGGGGGGAATTCAGTTATTGGCTAGCAGATGCATAAAATATCAACAAAGAAAAAAATCTGGGTAAAATAAAAAAGTTAACTAGAAAAAGTTCTGGAAGAGACGAACCCCAAGGGTGGTCAGCAAGAAGCATACTTAAACATGCAGAATCAATGAAGGTGAAGGCTTCCAGTAAACCAGAAGGAAAACACAAACCAGATGAATTCAGAATGATTTAAAATAAGTGAGACTTTACAATAATATATAAGAAAGTACAGTTGTGTAAGTAAACTTACCATAACAGTAAATGTTCTAATGATCACTGCTGCAATAGCCTTAACTATATGGTTTAAATCCTGCTAGGGATATAACAGCTGTCCAGCTTCAAAGTTATAGGGTACATTGCATTAACCATTAGAATGTGCAGAGCTGAAGAGTGGTTTGAGTGTAAAGCCCTTCAGCCCAGAAGATGTCGATTCTAGCAAAATAAACATAAAGGTCCTCACAATGGCAGCTAAAACAAAAAATAAGGGGTGGTGGGAAGGAATGGCTACTGCAGCAGTGATCATTCAAAAATCTACAGTTATAGTAATTTTACTTACACAGCTGTACTACTTTCATCATATTTATCACTGCTGAAGTAGCCTTAGCTATATGGGAAGACAACCAAATCATAAATGACTGGGAGGATGAAGGACGAGAGTTCAAGAACCCCTGGGGAATGGTCCTAGTAACGCCTGCCCAAGACCTGGAGAAGGAATCTAATTTGTAGTCCTTTGTAAACATATGTACAGAAGACCATGATGCTACTTTTAGAAAATTTCACTTTTTCTTTTTCAGCAGTGATCAATATGACAAACATCAAATGAAAACCAGAAAAAAATAAAAGTATTAAATGAATCAAGGAGATGAACTGATAAGTTTGAAGAAATCAGACACAGAAATGAAGACTGAGGCATTAAATGAAGATCTCTTTCAGAGAGCAGTAGATCTAGAAGATATAGCATGAAGAGAAAATCTGAGACTTTTTGCAATATCAGAGAGGTTGAAGGCTTTTACAACATTTTTCAGGATGATCAAAAATGTATATGAAGGCAGACCTGGCTTTGGAGAAGACAAAAAAGTTTAGTCAACAAAACTTCAGTCAGCAAGGTGAATAAGCTTCTCTTTCTATACTCTATGCAGGCAAGGTGGTCTACAAGTGACTATGCCAGGGAAACTATTTTCTTTGATCGAAAAGAAATGTTTGAGCAACAGAGAGAAGCTTAGGAGCTGACCAGAAGATATGAGAGAAGCTTGGATTTGAAATAGATGCTGGTACTCTAAGAAGATGGGGATTAAGAAGAAGACTAACAGCTAGATGAATATGATGAACAGTGGAAAAAATGGAAAATATACGTCCCACTATGAGTTGCTCAAACTAGTGGGAAAATAAAAAAACTTTAGTCTTGATTTGTGCCCGTGAGGGTAAACTGGCATTTGAACCAGAAAGGTGAGAGAGTGAGGACTGTGCAGAAGACTAATAATAAAGTCTTCTTCTTCTTTCGGCTGCACCCATTAGGGGTCGCCACAGCAGATCAACTGTTTCCATTTCTTCCTGTCCTCTGCATCTTGCTCTGTCAAACCAACCACCTGCATGTCCTCTCTCATCACATCCATAAACCTTATCTTAGGCCTTCCTCTTTTCCTGTTACCTGGCAGCTTCATCCTTAGCATCTTTTTCCCAATATACTCTGCATCCCTCCTCAGCACATGTCCAAACCAACGTAATCTTGCCTCTCTGGCTTTGTCTCCAAACCTTCCAACCTGGGCTGACCCTCTAATATACTTATTCCTAATCCTGTCCATCCTCATCACACCCAGTGCAAATCTTAACATCTTCAACTCTGCCACGTCAAGCTCTGACTCCTGCCTTTTTGTCAGTGCCACTGTCTCCAACCCATATAACATAGCTGGTCCCACTACCCTCTTGTAGACCTTTCCTTTCACTCTTACTGGTACTCGTCTGTCACAAATCACTCTTGACACTCTTCTCCACCCACTCCATCCTGCCTGTACTCTCTTCTTCACCTCTCTTCCACACTCACCATTACTCTGAACTGTTGATCCCAAGTATTTAAACTCATCCACCTTTGCCACCTCTACTCCCTGCATCCTCACCATTCCTCTATCCTCCCTTTCATTCACACACATATATTCTGTCTTAGTCCTGCTGACCTTCATTCCTCTTCTCTCTAGAGCATATCTCCACCTCTCCAGGGTCTACTCCACCTGTTCCCTACTCTCACTACAGATCACAATGTCATCTGCAAACATCATAGTCCATGGGGACTCCTGTCTGATCTCATCTGTCAACCTGTCCATCACCACTGCAAATAAGAAAGGTCTCAGATCTGATCCTTGAAGTAATACCACCTCCACCTTAAATGCATCTGTCACTCCCACCGCAGACCTCACTGCTGTCACACTACCCTCGTACATATCCTGTACCACTCTTACATACTTCTCTGACACTCCCGACTTCCTCATACAATACCACAACTCCTCTCTAGGCACTCTGCCATATGCTTTCTCGAAATCCACAAAGACACAATGCAACTCCTTCTGACCTTCTCTGTACTTCCCCATCAACACACAGAGAGCAAACATCGCATCTGTAGTGCTCTTTCCTGGCATGAAACCATACTGCTGATCACTAATCATCACCTCCCTTCTTAACCTAGCTTCCACTACTCTTTCCCATAACTTCATGCTGTGACTGAACAATTTAATCCCTCTATAGTTACTACAGCTCTGCACATCACCCTTATTCTTAAAAATCGGTACCAAAACACTTTTTCTCCATTCCTCAGGCATCCTCTTACTTTCCAAGATTTCATTAAACAATCTAGTTAAAAACTCCACTGCCATTTCACCTAAACACCTCCATGCTTCCACAGGTATGTCATCTGGACCAACAGCCTTTCCATTCTTCATCCTGTTCATAGTTATCCTTACTTCCTCCTTGCTAATCCACTGCACTTCATGATTCACTATCCGCACATCATCCAACCTTCTCTCCCTCTCATTCTCTTCATTCATCAGCCCCTCAAAGTACTCTTTCCATCTGCTCAACACACTCTCCTCACTTGTGAGTACGGTTCCCTCATTATCCTTTATCACCCTTACCTGCTGCACATCTTTACTAGCTCGGTCCCCCTGTCTAGCCAATCGGTACAGGTACAGGTCCTTTTCTCCCTCCTTAGTGTCCAACCTTTTATACAACTTTTCATATGCCTTATCCTTAGCCTTTGCCACCTCTCTCTGCCATGCACCTCATCTCCTTATACTCTTGTCTACTTTCTTCATCTCTCTGACAATCCCACTTCTTCTTCTCCAACCTCATTCTCTGTATACTCTCTTGTACTTCTTCATTCCACCACCAGGTCTCCTTGTCCTCCTTCCTCTTTCCAGATGTCACACCAAGCACCTTTCTAGCCATCTCTCTTACTAGCTCTGCTGTAGTTACCCAGCTGTTCGGTAACTCTTCACTGCCACCCAGTGCCTGTCTTAACTCTTCCCTGAACATCACCTCACAATTATCCTTTTTCAATTTCAACCATATGATCCTTGGTGCTGCCCTCACACTCATCCTCCTTTTCTTGATCACCAGTGTCATCCTACAAACCACCATCCTATGCTGCCTAACTACACTTTCCCCTGCCACCACTTTACAGTCTCCAATCTCCTTCAGACTGGCCCTTCTACATAAGATATAATCCACCTGTGTGCATCTTCCACTCTTATATGTCACCCTATGCTCCTTCCTCTTGTTAAAATACTTATTCATCACAGCCATGTCCATCCTTTTCGCAAAATCCACTACCATCTGACCTTCTGCATTCCTTTGCTTAACACCATACCTACCCATCACTTCTTCATCCCCTCTGTTCTCTTCACCAACATGCCCACTGAAATCTGCTCCAATCACCAGTCTCTCACCCTTGGGTACAGTCATCACCACTTCATCCAACTCACTCCAAAATTTTTCTTTCTCATCCATCGCACACCCAACTTGTGGAGCATATGCACTAACAACATTCATCATTACACCATCAATTTCCAGCTTCATAAACATCACTCTATCCGACACTCTTTTCACCTCCAAAATACTCTTAGCATACTGTTCCTTCAGGATAATGCCTATGCCATTTCTCCTCCCATCCACACCATGATAAAACAATTTGAAACCACCTCCAATACACCTACCCTTGCTCCCCTTCCATCTGGTCTCTTGCACACACAATATACCAACCTTCCTTCGGTCCGTCATATCAGCTAGCTCTCTCCCTATACTAGTCATACTGCCAACATTCAAAGTTCCAGCCCTCACTATCACAGTCCTAGCCTTTACCTGCCTTTAGGCATGCCTTCCCCCTCTTCTCCTCCTTCGGCCAACAGTAGCCCAATTTCTGCCAGCACCTTGCTGACCAACAGTACTGGTGGCGGTCATTGTTAACCCGGGCCTCAACCGATCCGTTATGTATATCTGTACTGTTGTCTGCATGTATGATTTGGAAAAATGTTATGCCGGATGCCCTTCCTGACGCAACCCTCCCCATTTATCCGGGCTTGGGACTGGCACAAAGAAATGCAGTGGCTTGTGCATCCCCAGTGGCTGGAAAAAAATTAAACGTAAGTAAAATAATTTTTCTTTTATATATATTTGTCCTAAATGATTTAATATTATCATAAAATATAATGTAATAAAATAAATTATGTTTTTAAATGCAAAGGGAAAAAGTATAAGTATAGTAATGCATACTGTGCATGGTGAAATATTGTAGTTTGGAGTGGTAGCTGACTTGATTATTAACAGTAAGTCATAGATTTAAAGATTGTTACTAGGCTAATGACCCAGGGGGCATTTCTTAGCCTAGCCAAGTCCTGTGTCCAAGTAGGACATCGAGAGCCAAGGATTTATAAGCTACCTCTGTCCATAAGGAACATGGGTGCCAGACCGAGTGTAAATTTCCTATTCCCCATCCACTGGTTCAGGTTGCATTTAAACTGGGTAACAGGCAAAGTCAGCTTCACATGAATGGGAAGCTTGTTCCAAAAGAAGCATGTTCTCTGGGACACATATCTGTCTCTCTGACATGTTCTGTTTAAGTCGCAGACAAAATTCAGGTCCTTTGACCTTGTACTTCTAGTACTGGCTGATTTACGAATATGCAGGAGATTCATAAGTGTGGGGTTTGTGGATGCCTTGTAAGCCAGGCATAGATTACCCCTCAGTAATCTATAGGAGACTGGGTAGAGTGACAGGGCTTTAAGGCTTTCTGTATAAGGCAGGTTTGTTATGCTTTGAATTATTTTTGTAAGGAACCTCTGAGGTCACTGTAGTTGCTGCATAAGCCTGGTCATGCACATACCGAGGGGAGCACTATACTCTATGACTGGTCTGATAAGGGGGGAGTACAGCGGAATAATGACCTCTTTGGACCTAGATGCCATGCTCTTACTTATAAGTTGTGCAATATAAAAGGATTTCCTCTCCACAGTAGCCATGTGGTGCTCAACTAATGTCTATGTGTGTACCCAGATCACTGATCACTGGGCCAACTCTTAGAAGCATATTATCATCATAGTATTTAGCCGGCATGGTTGACTTCTGAAAATCTATAATTATGCATTTCTTAGTACTGAGTTTAAGACCATGGCTTTGTCAACATTTGTTAGTCAGAGATAGGCCTTCTTGAAGAATGCTATTGTCTGCAGGGGAGACAACGATAACCCCCAGCTTGCAATCATCTGCAAACGTAATCAGCCATAAATCTTCAGCATTTGCTTCCATTTCCTGGGTGGCACAGTGGCATACCTCTCAACCTGGAAACATCAAAAATCTGGACAAAGGCCCATGAAAAATAGGTACACATCTGTACGCTAAATAACATAAAATATACATACATAATTATGTAACCCCACTCGCTCCAATGGAATTGTGGGATACCAACTTTCAAACACAAACTGATGAACAGACAAAGCGATAGCACACACACACTACCTCTCAGACACACACACACACACACACACACACACACACACACACACACACACACACACACACACACACACACACAAAACCTCTCAGAGCAAGAAATCTGGACAAAGCCATAAGACACACACTACCTCTCAGAGCAAGAAATCTGGACAAAGTCATAACACACACACACTACCTCTCAGAGCAAGAAATCTGGGCAAAGCTATAGCACACACACTAGCTCTCAGAGCAAGAAATCTGGACAAAACCATAACACACACTACCTCTCAGAGCAAGTAATCTGGACAAAGCCATAAGTAAAAGTGGGACACTGTGGGACAGATAGAATAACAGATTTTGCATTAGCATGAATTTTCTGAAGGGTAGGAGGTCTGAATCTCAAATGTCTGTCATTACTTTCTAACTTCAATCTTTAATGATTTGACAGTAATTTGCCAAAAAAACACAATATTATGAAAAACTGACCAAAGATATGAAGCAAAAATCTGGATATTCTGCCAAAATCTGTACAGTTGAGAGGTACACCTGATAATTCAAACACCTGCACATCAAATAGCGGTTACAGACTTGATAATTCAAATACCTGAACCTCAAATAGCGGTTACGGACCTGATAATTCAAATACCTGCAAAAGTGGTTACAGACAATTCCTGGATACCCAAACCATATCAGATTAACATTCCTGCATATAATTATTCATTCTCTTTTTATACATGGATAAACTCTGGCGATTATACAAGGCTAGGGCAAATTACAAGAACAGAGAGGTGCACACTAGCTAGAAGAAAGTCACAGAGTCCCAAACTATCAAGGTAGAAGGTACTTAGACATGCATTATGAGATATGTTAAGGGAACGTGCATTTGTCAAGTCACCAGGAACTACTGAGAAGTCATATGGCACCACAGCTGTTATATCAGACATGAAAAGTTTTATGATCTTAACACGTTACTACCCTGAGCAAAGAAGAGAGAGAATGTCTATGTATCCTTCTTCAGTGACTGTTGTTATATACTTCCTCCCAAGCCTTCAGACCACATTCTGTCTTCATTAATATCCATTTAATGTTTTACAAATAAAGCTCTTGTCTACTGAAAAAAAACAGAAGCTGCCCAAAGCAGAACATATACATCTTTAAGTGTGTGGTTTAACAAGCTATGCAGCAGATAACAACAGCATTATTGCACCAATAAATAGTGAGCAAGTAAACTATATATCTACTTCTGCTGCAGTTTTCCTTACACAGTAAAGGAACATAGATCATATATGCAGTGTGGGGTAACGGATCTGATAATTCAAATACCTGCAAAAGCGGTTACAGACCTGATAATTCAAATACCCGCAAAAGCAGTTACAGACCTGATAATTAAAATACCTGTAAAAGTGGTTATGGACCTGATAATTCAAATAGTTGCACAAAGTGTAGATCTGCCTGGTGCCCTGCT
Source organism: Protopterus annectens (assembly GCF_019279795.1). Classification (NCBI taxonomy): domain Eukaryota; kingdom Metazoa; phylum Chordata; order Ceratodontiformes; family Protopteridae; genus Protopterus; species Protopterus annectens. Next base: position 837,324,930 of record NC_056743.1, read on the forward strand.
GCACTCACTGAAGTCTGAAACGAACGGCTTGCTTGGGGACGGGGTAGCCTTGCTGACTATCTATGATATCACTGACTGTAAATCAGACTTCTAAATAAAAAAAAAAAAAAAAAAAAATCACTGCTGGGTCTGTTGCTGCTCTCTCACAATTCCGCTCCGTAGCCTGTGTACTGTAGCCAGACCTCCCGAGTCCCGACCGTCTCTAAACTGACTCAGCTGCTGACTCTGTCTGCTTGAAAGAAGTACGCCTTTAGGATAGCTGCTGCACCTGAAGTCCAAGACGCACATTGCTGCTGCCTGCCCAAACATAAACAAAAGCTTAGCCAATTAGTCAGCACTTAGCAGTCACACCCTTCAAGCTGAATTTCGACAGGCTGCTCATGACGTTGATGTCATCGCATATGCAATGAAATCAGCAGAAAACTACTGAGGAAAAATTTTTTAAAAAGGCCGGGAGATAATCCGGAATAAAGGGGGCCAATCAAAAATTTGTGGCACCCCATTATTTGGGCCTCAAATTCAGTAAGTGCCAAGGAATTCAGCATGGTTGAAAGGAATGCACAGTGGTGCAGAAGTTAGCATTGTCACCTCACAGCAAGAGGTGCTCTGGTTCGATTCTCAGCTGTGGTGCCTTCTGTGCAGAGTCTGCATGTCCTCCCTGCATTTGCATGCATTTCCTCCCACATTCCAAAGACATGCACTCCTGCATCTGGAGTGCTTCTCCCCAGTCCTCCACTGAGAATGGGGTCTGTCCCAGTTGGACTTTCCTGGTAAACAAATGCTAAATAAAAAAAATTCAGGGAAACAGATGCCAAAAAGGAGCAGGCCCACTACAAAGCCCTGGAGTACTCTTCTAGTGATTGGCATCTTGATGGCGGTGGCCTCACCTATTTTGACCTCCTGGGTCCTATCAGTGAGCCACATGGCTATCCATCGGGTGATAAAAGGGTTTATACCTGAATTAGTGAACTTATTTATAATGTTTGAGTGGGGTATTGTATCAAAACACTTGGCCAGGTCAAGGTACGCTGTGTGCACTGTCCTACCTTCATCCAATGCTTTTCTGACCCTCTCAAAATAGTCCACCACATTTAACAGATATGACCTTCCTTTAACAAAACCGAACTGCGATAAGTCCAAACTTGCAGGTTATCTATGTACTCATGTATCATGCCCATAATGATTCTTTCCATGGCCTTACATAAGACGATGGTCAGACTTATGGATGTAGTTACCCATATCAGTGGTTGGATGACTGTAGGCGTATTCCATTCCTTGGCACAAAACCTGACTGACAGCTCTAGTTGAAAAGTGATTCAAGTGGACCAGAGAGGTCATGTTTCACTCTATTTATTAAGCTTCCCGGAATGTTATCTGGCTCATCCATTCATTGTTTTTGGCCTTGGAAAGTGCATTGATGACACATTCCCCAGTAATGGTTGGGGGGATTGTGGTATGCAGGATTTCCATTGGATAACTGGGGGAGTTGGAGAGGGGGAGTTTTGAGCTGAAACTGACATCCAAAAGGGTGGCAGTGGCCTCTGGTTCAGTGTGAGTGATGCCAATTACAATAAGTTCTGCGCATTGTTGCTAATCTCCTCTGAGGTTACAGACATAGCTGTAGAAAGCTTTGAGGTTGTCCTTTGCCTGAGGTGCTATTTTTTTCTTCAGATTTAGCCTACAGAGTATTAATTAACCCTCCTATCTGCCTGTTTAGACTGGTCACTGGGCTTTTAGTATGCATGACTTTGTTCCTCCTATGCTTGGACAAGATTTTTTTTCTTTTGTTGTATAACTGATTGACACTGTGATTCCACCAGGGTGGCTTGTCTTTTGCGTTTGTCTTATCCTTAACATGAGTGAGCACAGCGTACTCTATACAGCTATCAGTATGGCTGTACAGAGATTTTGTAAATAGCTCAGCATATGCCATGCTGTTTACTGGGTTTGGGGATGTTTAGAATTTAGCCTAGGAATCGCTTAGTGGAGAGAGATTGGCCTTGGCACAGTTCCTAAAGGTTTTTGGCTTCTCTGGATTCCTGGATTTCATTTTTATTTCAAACAATACTGCCTTATGGTCACATCTGATGCACAAAGACATTACATTGGGTGAGGAACATCGGCTTAAAACAGATAGCTTATTATTTATAATTATTATTATTATAATGCAGCATGCAAGAGAAAAGTAAGAATTAGAAGGGTAAAGTTTAACAATGGCAACGCTTGCACCTAGAGGCATGCCTGTTCCTTAAAGTTATACCTCGTGGACTATGAGTTTTACTCATGGCGACATATGGAGCAACTCAACCTGACTTACTAAGTAAGTGGCAGCAAATGAACTTAGAACTTAGCTTTAATTACATATGTTTATTAATAGAACATTTTAAACCTTTGGAGAAAGAACTGACTGATTCTGTTGATAAAATATAAAGTTAAATGCTTGAACTGTAAAAAGAAGAATTTTTTGTGAAAATGGACAGAGTTACTGACAATGTGTCCTCCTATGAGCAAAGATTGAGAGCTCAGAAAATGAAGAAATTAGTAAGGGACACTACTGACTTTTCTAAGGGCAATGTTTTGACCTGGCCGAGGAATTCAAGTGTAGCCACTAATGTGATAGAGAATACTAATGATGCCCAGAAAGATAAGAACACTGCTGTATTTAAGGCTTCTTCTGTTAATAATCATAATGTGAACCACAGTTCTGATAGCAGTAATAATATGGATTCTACTAATACTGCCAGCACGTCAGGTAGTTCCCCTTTAAATCCGGCTTTGCTTTCTAAGCCGGTAGATGTATGGCCGAAATTTACAAATGTGAATGGTTCTATGGAGACACTCCCTTTACCTCTTCCTATTCGACAGAGGGAGAAATCACATTATTCATGTTCACAGAGCCGAGGGAGGAAGCAGCAGCGGCTGATGGAAGACAGATCTCAGACTGTAAAAACCATGTGGAGGGACCAAGTGGTTCGGTAATATATAACATCTCAAGAAAAAAGTTGACTGTAGCACAAATATCTTTACTGGAGCATGGTCTATCATTTATTCGGGCTCAGGGCTCCTGCCCAAGTGACACTATTATAGATATTAAAAAGTTTGCTAGAAATATCATGCTTAAAGTAATGTATGCAGACACAAATTATACTACTGAGGGTGTCTCATTTAGCAGACCCAGTGTTTTTCAACCTTTATTAAATCCTGTACTTGAAACATTTTTTAAAAAATGTGAATATGATTTAATGGCCACCTATAATGATGGAGGCTTGAGAAAGACGTTTGGTAATTTAAATGCTGACCAGCGGCAAGCATTGTTGGAGTTACAAAGGGACACAGAGCTAACCATAAAGTCTGCAGATAAAGGAGGGTCCATCGTTGTGATGGATACTGACTTTTATGATAGTAGTATGATGGGAATTTTGAATGACACTGAGGTTTACAATGAAATTAGTTTTGAAGATGTCAGTTTAGTGTGCAACAGAATTCACTGAAGTCTGAGTAACTGTTTACAGAGTGGTTTAATTTCTAAAGAATTACTTGATTATTTAACATTGGAATATCCTGTAGTCCCTGTGTTTCAAGGACTGCCCAAAATTCATAAATGCAAAGAGAGACCTTCATTCAGACCTATAGTGTCTGGCAAAGGCTGGACTACTGAGCCAATCTCTGTTTTAATAGAGAAAAAGTTAAGACCTGTTCTTAATGCACAGATGCAAGTTTTGAGGGATACACAGCAGTCTTGGGGCGATTTATATGAGGCCACGAATGGTTTGTATTTTGATGGGAGTTATTTCTTGGTTACCTTGGATGTTGTATCTCTTTTCACATGCATTCCGCATGTGGATGGTATTACAATGCTGAAGGAATTTTTAACAATTAAAAGTGGTTATGATGTGATAACAATTGACCTTATATGCTTATTTTTAGAAATGGTCTTAGAAAATAATATTTTTATGTTCAATCAACATCTTTTCTTGCAGAAGGTTGGCGTAACTATGGGCACTAGTTGTGCCAATAGCTATGCCAACACTGTTATGGCTGCATGGAAGGAGAAACACATTTTTACTCTGGGTTTTCATCGAGCGTTGTACTGTATAGATGGTTTGTGAATTACCTTTTTTTGGTTTGGAGGGGGACGGAGGCACAACTTTTTGATTTTATATCTTATTTAAACAACACTGTGCATTTCTTTTGTTCACTTTTACAATTTCAGTGACAGAAATAGATTATTTATATGTAAAGGTTTTTGTTAATTCTATGGGACACTTGACCACAACTTTACATAGAAAAAGCTGCAGAAAGAACATAGTCATGTCTTCAAGAATGTTGCCAAAGGGCAATGTATGCGTTTGTCAAGACTAAATAATGAAGATATGTTGTATGAGGCACACAATTGTTTTCAACAGGAATTAATTGATAGGGGTTAGAAGAGGAAGGAGGTAGTTGACGCTTTTCGTTTTACACATGAAAATAGGAGGGAAAGGGGTAGACCCTTTTTTTACACATAGAGTGGACTCATGTAATGAGACTGAAAGTACCCCCAGGAAGAAAGAGACACTACCTATGTTTCTTTATTATACTTGTGATGTCAGTGACATTATAGGAATTATTAAGAACAACTGGTCTATTTTACATTTAGACCAAGATATTCGCTCTATTGTAGGTGAATACCCTAGGTTAAGTTTTAAAAACAAAAAGTCTCTGAAGAGACAGTTGTGTTACAAAAATTCCACACAGGAGAAGGGAAAATCAGTGAGCAGACCTCGTATGCGTTGCTGCTTGAGATGCAATTTTTGCACGTTTATAGATTCATATGTGGATTTTGTCCATCCATCTACTAATAGGAGGTTTTGCTTTAATGTCACTTCCGATTGTAGAAGCAAAAATCTGGTTTACCTAGCCAAGTGCAGAGCATGTGATTGTTTCTACATAGGCAAGACAAACAGGTCTTTGCTGGAAAGAATGAGAGATCATGTTAACAGGATAAATAAAGTTGATGTACACAATGCCCTTGCCAAGCATTATGTTGAATGTGGATGGGAGCATATATTTGGTTTTAGGGTAAATGAGATGGTGACTCCTAATACTCGGGGTGGTGACTTTAGAAATGTTACTGAGGAAAGATATTTGTACTTGTTTTGTAGTGACCTGAGTGCTTGTGTTATGTGGCAGATCCTGGCACCCGACAGGCAGCTTACAGTAACCTCTCCTTGTTCAGCCTGGTGAGTGGGACGTCAGTGTGTCTGACAACAGAGTCACCTATTACAAGTGTATTAGGTGTGTTGTTTAGCCTTAAGGGCTGTGACTGTGTGGCACACTGACTTTGTGAGCTATGTGCTACTTGGATATTGTTTCGTGGTAGGTGTTGCTTGGATGTCTGCTTTGGAGGTCTCTGCTGCTTAGGCAGATTTTTATTTAGAGCCTCCGAGTATGTTTTTGTGTGTTTATGTGTTTGGTTTGCTGATGCGATAGGTCTATGTGAGACTGGATTTATGGTGTGTGTGGTTACCTTCTCCTCCTGACAGGCTGTGCCAGTACTGGATTGAGAGAGAGCTTAGCCTCCAGTATGGCTATATAGTTGCATCTCTCACATATATTTGAGCTTGTTGGGAGGAGGATAGGTTGGTCTGTATGCATAAGGCAGTTGTAACATTGCCTCAAGATTCCCAGATTCACCAGCTGGACTGGAGAGTAAACTTGAAAGTGACCTTTGGACATGCCTGAATAATACAGGGAACTACTTATTGACTGATCAGAAAGAACCAATAGGGAGCAAGTGCTTAGAAGGAGTATAAGAGGATGTAGTGCTTTAGTTTGTGTTTACCTATGAGATTACTTATACGAGCAAGTGCAGGGCTTTAGAATGAAAATAGAGTGCTTAATTAGAGATTTAGAGCAGTTCTAAGGGAAAAAGTGAAGAGCAGACTTTGTGGAGCCGGCAATACTTTAAACCTGTTTAAGCCACACTGCTCTGTGCGCAACACCACGCAAAAAGAGAGTTGCAGGGTTTTAAGACAGAGAGATCAAGGAATTTAGAATTGACCTAAACTGGCCAATAACTACAGCTTCTAGGCAGTAACCACTCCTACAGGGTCAGGCAGGCTGCTCAGTGTTAACCACTGCCACTAGTGAACACAGAGACTTCCCTTTAGCCCAAGCAAGCACTGGCCTCCAAGAAACTTACAAACAGTTCAGAACAGCAAATCTGTAACTGAACTTTCTTAAATTTCAGAAACGTACTCGGAGGCTCTAAATAAAAATCTACCTAAGCAGCAGAGACCTCCAAAGCAGGCATCCAAGCAACACCTACTACAAAACAATATTCACGTAGCACATAGCTCACAAAGTCAGTGTGCCACACAGTCACACCCCTTAAGGCTAAACAACACACCTAATACACTTGTAATAGGTGACTCTGTTGTCAGACACACTGATGTACCACTCACCAGGCTGAACAAGGAGAAGGTTACTGTAAGCTGCCTGTCGGGTGCCAGGATCTGCCACATAACACAAGCACTCAGGTCACTCCAAAGCAAGTACAAATATGACTCCGTCATTGTCCATGCTGGTGTGAATGATCTGAGATGTACCTCCCTGGACTACATGAAAAAAGACGTACAGGAGCTATTTGATCATGTAGCCCAGGCCAGTATGACCCTGACCTTGAGTAGCATCTTACCCTCACCAAGAATGATGCCACAGTATAAAGATAAAATGATCAATTTTAACAAATGGCTAAAGTATTGGTGTCATTCAAAGGGGATCCAGTGTCTGTCAGCCTGGGATGACATGCTCGACAAGCCAGGTTGCTTCGCTAGGGATGGCTTGAACCTGTCACCCCTGGGTTTTTGAATACTGGCAAAGGCTCTTGCCTCCCCCATAGTGACTTTTTTAGGCAAGGCTCAAAAGAAAAATCCACCCCCATAGACAACACAAAGAAAAAAAAAACTAAGGGTAATGCTGCTCAACGCCAGAAGTCTAAACCTCAAGATGCATACACTCGAGACTCTCCTCAGTATGGAGAATATTGATATCTGTGCAGTAACAGAAACCTAGTTCAAGGCTCCCGACAGCACCCCAGCACTAACAGATTATACTTCATACCATGCTTTCCGGCCCCAAAACTCGGACCGAACCACAAAAGGAGGGGGAGTATCCATATTTATCAAAGATACCCACACCTCCAGGTTAGTGGCACTGCACGAAGCATCGGAGACCATCCATGTGCAACTAACAGTGGGAAAAACTGCCTTTCAGTTTGTAGCCTGCTACAGACCACCCTCCCAAACACAGGAACCTCACTCGGCTTTCCTGAGAACACTGGAGAATATGAAGGTCTCTCCAAACACTATTATATTGGGTGACTTCAACTAACCAAACATCGATTGGGAAAAGTCTCAAGCCCAAACACCCTCACCCAACGGTTCCTAGAATTTATAAACTCAAATTCTATGGAGCAACTGATCACCACTCCCACAAGAGGGGAAAACATATTGGATCTGGTCATCACCAACATGGGGTCTCTATGTTCCACACCAGAGGTATACCCCTCATTGGTAAGATCAGACCATAAACAAATTTCACTGGACATCCATATTCCATCCCCACCCCTAGCCAAGGAAACCACGGAGAAGAACTTCTCAAAAGCAAACTTCACACTTCTCAAAACTGAGGTGGAATCCTTCAAAGCCCCCGGGCCAGTGGAAAATACGGCCCAAAATGCAGAATCCTTTACAAAAGCATTCTATGGACACCTACAGGAATGCATGGAGCATGCTATCCCAAATAAAATCAAGACTCACTCCTCCAAAGTCATGAGACCTGTCTGGTGGACCCCGGCCATAAATAAGCTATACAACAGAAGGAGAAAGCTACTACATGACAGAGCAAAATCCCAAAAAGGGAAGGCGTCACTGATCAGTACTAGCAAGAAACTACGATCCCTCATAAAATCATCTAAGGCCAGCTTCGAAAGAAAAATTGCACAAGACACTAAAGATAATCACAAGGCCTTCTTTAGTTATGTCAGAAACCTGGGAGGCAACTCCCAGATATGCTCTGAGTTAGTGCAAAATGACAAAAAATACACTGAACCCACAGACATTGCCAACATCCTGGCAGAAAGGTCAGTGCAAACTTCTCTCTCCCTTCCCCCCCAAAAGAGCAAATGTCTATCCCAACAGAGTGTAGCCTTACTGAGATCACAGATGCACAGGTAAGAGCTGCCCTCACCAAAGCAAAAAACACAGCATCAATGGGACCCGACGGTGTCCCGGGCTGCGTCTTACACAAGCTCCAAGAAGAACTAAACCCTCATATAAAGTCACTGTTCAATCTCAGCCTTATTACAGGATATGTACCCAAGGAATGGCGTACAGCAACAGTGGTCCCACTCCACAAAGGTGGTGCCATAACAGACCCCGGAAACTATCGCCCTATAAGCCTGACTAGCCTGGTCTGCAAAGCTATGGAGCGTATCATCGTGGAAATCATAAACAAAGACAATGGGAACCTCCAGACACTGGATCCTACCCAATTCGGCTTCGTCAAGGGCAGATCTTGCCTCTTGAACCCGGTCAACTTCTTTGAAACAGTTATCAAAGCCATAGATGAAGGGAAGGTAGTCCACACAGCCTACCTGGACCTCGCAAACGCCTTCGACACAATACCCCACTCGGGCATCATAAATAAGCTCACCAGCTTAAATATCAACCCCTGTGTCACAAGATGGGTTGCAAACTGGCTCAGTGATAGAACCCACATGGTCAGAATAGCAGGTGCCATGTCAGACTCTAAACCAGTTACAAGTGGTGTCCCACAACGCTCAGTCCTGGGACCTCTCTTGTTCGGTATATATTTCTCTGAGGTACAGGCTAACACGGGAAGACTATGGCTGACCAAGTTCGCAGATGACTGCAAACTGGGTGCTGTAATCGATTCTCCAGCTGACACAAGCATCCTCCAAAAGGGTCTCACAGAGACGGATAACTGGTGCCAGAGCCATGATCTAAAGCTAAATGCCAAAAAGTGCATAGCCATCCCCTTTGGGAAAAACAAAGTGCCCACAAATTACCACATAGGTGGTAATCCATTAAATACGGAAGAAGTAATTAGGGACTTGGGACCCAAGTAGATAGCAATCTCTCCTTTGACAATCACGTTGCCAAAGTGGTTAGAAATACCTTCTATACAGCCCACCTTATCATGAAAGGGTTCACATCTAGATCAAGAGAGGTCATTGTGCCCCTCTACTCATCACTTATCAGGCCCATAATTGAGTACAATGCCCCGTTTGGGATGTACCTTACCCGACACCTTCAGCAACTGGAAAGACCCCAAAAGTATCTCACCAAGAGGATCAAGGGGCTCAAACAGATGCTCTATGCAGTTCGGCTAAAGAAACTCCAGCTCTACTGAGTTGCATACCGCCTACTCAGAGGCAATCTGTGTCTGACGTATAAAGCCATGTCCAACCTAGAATTAATGGACATGCTTCACCTCAGGAAATCCAAATCCCTTAGAGCTACATGCTCCAGGGACTTGAACCTCAGCACAGAAATAAATAGGACATGCTGGAGGGACAGATTCATATCCCAGAGGCTCCCCTCACTCTGGAACAAAATCCCAATCCATGTTAGGCAGAGCCCCTCACTGACCCTCTTCAAGAGAAATCTTGACGAGTGGATGGGAGATCATAAGTTTACCCCTGGGATCTCTTCTGTGTCCCTGCTTGACAGAGGTACAGTAAACTAACCTTAAAAGGGCTACCTTCTGTGACCTACTACACAGAGGCATAGTCAACTAATCTAAAAGGTTGGCGAAAGCCAAACACACTCTGGCTAGGCTTATAAATGCCCAAGGGCAGATAGCCTAGTATCAACCTATGAACCTATGAAAGGGAACTGTCATGGATTATTATTACGCAGGCAAACCGGTTTCCTGACATTAATGAAAGGGCCTCTATTATGCCGGCTTTGAAAGCTAGAGGCCTCTTTAAATGAATGAGAATGTTTTATTGATTAATTGAAACAATGCTTTTATAGGTTAATTATTTTATCATAGTAAGTGAATGTATTATATAATGTGCCTGATTTTACTGCTTTGTTGTCTGAAGAAGCACATTTAATGTGTGAAAGTTTATTTAACATTAAACACTGTCAAAGTAAAACCAACTAAGCACATTCGCCAAGAAACATGAATTGGCTTCATCAGAGTCATTCAGTTATGATGTAACTTTCTTTATATACTCTAATTACTAAAGCAATTATTCATGATTTGCTTCCATCAATGACATTACCCTGACTAAACTAAAAGGTATACTTCCCCTGAATATGTCATATACAGAATAACATGCTGTAAACCACAATAATCAGTACATTTACGATAAAAATATTAGTGTTAATACTAATAATGAACATAATAGTATAAACATGCTGTAAACCACAATAATCAGTACATTTAAGATAAAAATATTAGTGTTAATACTAATAATGAACATAGTACAAAAAATAGTTAAAAAAATAAACTTAAAAATGCAAAACATAGTTGATCTGTTAGTTGCAGTCAGATAAGTGTTTTCATAGTACACTTAAAATTAAACCTCTGCTTCCCTTTGCTTCAAAAAGGGAGCTATTGAACAATAATCATTTAAACTTGGCTTGCAGCAAGCATTTAATCTCAGTTGCCATTTAGCTTCTCTGACTTCTAATTCTAATTCATCATGCCCACCCCTAGAGTCACTCTACACTCTGTCAATGACAAAGAATAAGAATCTCTTATAACTGGGACATTCTAGAGTGTAAACATGTAAAGCATTGTTCATTTTTTTATTTTTAATGTCTCTAAGGTGCTCAGTAATGCAATCCTGTAGCCTTCTTTTGGTCTTGCCTACGTAGAAACCACGGTATGATAAGCATGTAGCTAAATAAACCACCATAGTGGTATTGAAGTTGCACCTGCCCGGACATCCTATAATTCGTTCAAAACTTCCTATAAAGGCATTCGTACCATCATTTATAATTTTACAGGTCTTGGAGGCACCACTTTTGTTCATCAGTATCCTGTGCTTGCCTTGTTTTCTGACACTTTCAAGAATATTTTTTATATTTTGCCCTCAACTGTACACAACCCTTAGGTTTATGCCCCAACTTTTCCTTCATTTCATTGTCCAAGTGAGTTTCCCATATTTTATTAACACTTGATACCAAGTTTGATGTTTCTATATTGTATTGTAATACCAGAACATTGGTGTCTAGCTTGGCCGTGTTGGTTCTATTAGTATTTAGACCTGCTTTTAAAATAGGCTTAAATGTAGTATTTCTTTTAAGCACAATGTCTCTCTTAACTTTCAGCAAAAGACTTGGGGGGTAGCCTCTGTTTCGGAACATTCCAATTAATGTATAGATCTCTTTTTTAAATGTTTCATCTCTACTAATAAGCCTAGATAACCTAACCATTTGGCCTTTTATTATACCCTTCCTCTGATGGAAGGGGTGGCAACTGTTACAGTGCAGTAAGACAGGTTTTGAAATGATGGCCATCATTATCAGAAATAAAAACAGTAAGTTGGCTGTTTTGCAAAATGAGATTTCAGTTTTAAATCAAAGTATTATTTCAGATTTACTTTTTGAGCAATACAAATTTAAGTAAGAGAATGTGCTTAAAGACATTAATAACTTTGTAAAAGAGAACAGTTTGAGAAAGCAAAGTAAGCTTGACAGAGACAGGACTGATTATTCAAATAATCAAGTATATATAGGGAGAAAACAGCCCGAAGGAAATGTGTATGAGTACAGCCCTCAAAATAATGAAAATATTCAGAACAGTTCTGACGGTGAAAGGAGGTTTAACAACACCAGGGGAAATAATAATTATTCTTTTCAGGAGGGTCAACAAATAAGGAGGTCCAAGAGACTGAAAAATCAAGGGAAACAGACCCCTAGGGCAAGCAGAACTACAATGTTTAGAGGAACAGGAACAGCAATTATTCCAACAGGGGACAACAGCACAGCTGGAGGAGAGACTTTCACTGACTGAGTTATTAAACACAACTGCTATGTCTAACCAAGATTCATTGAATGTAGTTGAAAATGATTATTCTGATGTTGCAATGGAATGTAATATTTTGGAAAGTGAAGGTTTTTATATTTACAATTACAGTGATGTCATTATTAGTGAAGGACATTTTAACTTGTTTAAAAAAAGGGATATTTTTTGTACCTAACTATAAGACTGACATTGCAAATGTTTTGATTAACTTAAAACCGTATACTAGAAAATTGAATCTCAGTTTATATTTCAAAAACAGTAAAGTAGGCTTGGACAAGAACTTGCTGGCCAAACGAAAGAGCACATTAACCCCCCCCCCCCCGTCACCCTCTTATATTGTCCTTTGAGAAATTAGGTGAACAACAATTTAGAAAAATAGTCAAAGAGACCAAATATAACACTAACAATCTTACGAGAGATGAAGCCACTATTTTGAATGAATTGGAAGGAAACAAGATGCATCATGTAATGAAACCAGACAAGGGTGGGGGTGGGGGGGTAGTCATTATGTCTCACATAGATTACAGTTCCAAAATTTTGAAATATTGAATGATACCACAACTTATAGTAGGACTTCAAGAAATGCTGTTCATAGAGCTTATGCCAGTATTTACATTTTTTATTTGATGTTCTATTTCATAATGAAGTAGAAATTGTGGACATAAAATATTTAACAGTTGAAAAACCAAGAACACCAGTAATCTTTGGAATATCAAAGATTCATAAAAATGTGTACAATCCCCCCTTTAGGCTGATAGTAGCAGCCCGAGGTTCTAAAACTGAACCAATAGCAGCATATATAAATGGGAAAGTTTAGTGGTAAGTGAGGCGCAACATATACTCAAAGTCTCATGGCACTGTTTGGAATTATTAAGACAAATAAATACACAGAACTTGGATTTTTGTCTCCTAACTGTGGACGTGGTTAACTTGTTCTCAGTAATCCCCCACAATGAAGGGTTAGATTTCTTCAGGGAAAGTTTGATGGGTAGCAAATCAATAGATCAATCCAAGGTCAATTTATTAGTTGGACTCATGGAAGTGGTTTTGACTAACAACTTTATGATTTTTGAAGATGAATTTTACCATCAGGAACCAGGAGTGGCTATGGGGGACCAAATGTGCCCCAAGCTTTGCGAATCTGGTTCTCCCAGAATGGGAGAGAAAATATGATTTTCCTCTACCTTTATGGCCAACGTATTGTTGTATGTGAGGTTTCTGGATGACATACTAATTTTACAGCGAGGAGAGGAACATGCAATGAACAACTTCGTAAAATACATCAACGACACAACCACTTTCCTTGAGTTCACATATAAATGGCACTGTGATAAGATAGAATTTTTAGATACTGAGTTGACTAGGGACATTGCTGGGGGCACCTTGGCCAGTAGTATCCACAGAAAGGAAACATATTCCAATATGTTACTGCACTATAACAGTTGCCACCCCTTCCATCAGAGGGAGGGTATAATAAAAGGCCAAATGGTTATGTTATCTAGGTTTATTAGTAGCGATGAAACGTTTAAAAAAGAGATCTATACATTAATTGGATTGTTCTGAAACAGAGGCTACCCCTTAAGTCTTTTGCTGAAAGTGAAGAGAGAAGTTATGCTTAAAAGAAATACTACACTTAAGCCTATTTTAAAAGCAGGTCTAAATACTAACAGAACCAGCACAGCCAAGATAGACACCAAAGTTCTGGTATTACAATACTATACAGAAACATGAAACTTGGTATCAAGTGTTAATAATATATGAGAAACTCACTTTGACAATGAAATGAAAGAAAAGTTGGGGCATAAACCTAAGGTTGTGTACAGTAGAGGGTGTAATATAAAAAATATTCTTCAAAGTGTCAACAGAAAACAAGGAAAGCACAGGTCATTGATGTACAATTGTGGTGCTTGCAAGATCTGTAAAAATATAAATGATGGTACAAATGTCTTTACAGGAAGTTTTGAATGTACTATAGGATGCCCAGGCAGATGCAACTGCAATACCAGTATGGTGGTTTATTTAGCTACATGCCTATCATACCTTAGTTTCTACGCAGGCAAGACTAAAAGAAGCCTACGGGATTGCATTACTGAGCACCTTAGAGACATTAAAAATAAAAAAAATGAACAATGCTTTACATGTTTACACTCTAGAATGTCCCAATTATAAGAGATTTTTATTCTTTGTCATTGACAGAGTGCAGAGTGACTCAAGGGATGGACATGATGAATTATAATTAGAATCCAGAAAAACTAAATGGCAACTGAGATTAAATGCTTGCTGCAAGCCAGGTTTAAATGATTATTCTTCAACAGCTCCCTTTTTGAAGCAACGGGCAGCAGAGGTTTAGTTTTAAGTGTACTGTGAAAACACTTATCTGACTGCAACTAACAGATCAACTATGTTTTGTATTTTTAAGTTTATTTTTTTAACTATGTTTTATACTATTATGCTCATTATTTGTATTGACACTAATTTTTTTTATCTTAAATGTACCGATTATTGTGGTTTACAGCATGTTATTCTGTGTAGCACATATTCAGGGGAAGTATAACTTTTAGTTTAGTCAGGGTAATGTCATTGATGCAAGAAAAATCATGAATAATTGCTTAATTAATTAGAGTAGATAAAGGAAGTTACATCATAACTGAGTGACTCTGATGAAGCCAATTCATGTTTCTTGGCGAAAGAGCTTAGCTGGTTTTACTTTGACAGTATTTAATGTTAAATAAACTTATGTTTCATGCAAATACTGCCTTGGTGGCTCGATTTTTTATTTTTAATACTGAGATCTGATGTGGGGTGGGGGGGTGCTGAACTATGAAGGTGTATGGAATTGCTTAGCCTACCTCTCAACTGTCCAGACTTTCGCAGAATGTCCAGATTTTCTTTTCAAAGTTTTGATCTGTTTTTTATAAAACATGTGGTTTTCTGGCAGATCACTGAGATAATCTGAGCAATAAAATAACTAAATAATGACATACATTCCAGTTTCAGACTTCATATCCTTTAGAAAATACATTTTAACACAAACCCTGTTATTCTAGCTACTTTTTAAGTTTATAGGAGCCTTTGTTGAGAGGAATGTTGCTCACATAAGCATAAAATTTAGCAGTTTCTTCTCAATATGCACAATGTTAAAAGAACAAGCTAAAGAATATACATTTAGTTAAGGTTAGTGTTTTTCTTAATTTCTGTAAAGTAAACGTTAAATAATTACAGAAAAGTGAAAAGTGCAAGACTACTAGGGATTTTCTACAAGCAGATTTCTTTGGCAGAGTTCAGACATCTGGTTGGTCTAAGTGGAAATTAATAACAGCTGAACTGTTTTACCTGAGGTAAGAAATAAACTGGTTAAGACAAGTTTAGAAACTGTAGTCTGCAGCCTCTGCAGTGGATCAGATAGAGGAACAACAGTTAACTCTTAGCAGTGAAAGCTATTTAAATACCTTTATTAAATTATCACTTCCGACATAGATACACATTCACTAACAGAAAAGAAAACAGAAAAGAAAGACAACAGCAGCAGTATTTTCTTACGTTCTGCTTCCATTTTGATCATCATTATTTTATTAATGTTGTCAAATGCTTGCCTTCCCTCCACAAAACCACACTGATCCATGCCTATTAAGTTTGACAGCACCTTTGACATCTGTTTAGCTACTGCAGATATAAAAAAATTATAATTACAGTTTAGCAGTGAAAAGGGTCTATATGAGAATAGGTCTGATGGGTCTTTACCCACTTTGAGTAATACAGCCACCACAGCTTTCTTCCAAGATACTGGTACATCCAATTCTTCTAAAATACCATTAAACAAAATCTTGATGCTGTTCATTTTACACATGAAAATAGGAGGGTAAGGGGTAGACCCTTTTTTACACATAGAATGGGTTCATCTAATGAGACTGAAAGCAGCCCCATAAAGGAGACACTACCTATGTCTCTTTATTATACTAGTGATGTCAGTGACATTACAGGAATTATTAAGAACAATTGGTCTATTTTGCATTTATACCAAGACATTCACTCCATTGTAGGTGAATATCCCAGGTTTAGTTTTAAAAACAAAAAAGTTTCTAAAGAGACAGTTGTGTTATAAAAACTCCACACAGGAGAAGGGAGAATTAGTGAGCACACCTCGGATGCATTGCTGCTCGAGATGCAATTTTTGCACGTTTATTGATCCATGTGTGGATTTTGTTCATCCATCTAGTAACAAGAAGTTTTGTTTTAATGTTACTGCTGATTGGAGAAGCAGACATCTGGACTATTTAGCCAAGTGTAGTGCATGTGATTCTTTCTACATAGGCAAGACCAATAGGTCCTTGCTGGAAAGAATAAGAGAGCATGTCAACAGTATAAATAAAGGTGATGTACACAATGCTCTTGCCAAGCATTATGTTGAATGTGGACGATAGCATATATCTGCTTTTAGGGTAATTGAGATGGTGATTCCTAATATTCGGGGTGGTGACTTCAGAAATTTTACTGAGGAAAGGGAACTGTCATGGATTATTATTATGCAGGAAGACAGGTTTCCTGGCATCAATGAAAGAGCCTCTATTAAACTGGATTTGAAAGTCAGAGGCCTCTTTAAATAAATGAGAATGTTTTATTGATTAATTGAAATTGTGTTCTTATAGGTTAAGTTGTTTAATTATAGTAGATGAAGGTATTATTTAATGTGCCTGATTGTATTGTTTTGTTGTATGAAGAAGCACATTTAATGTGTGAAAGCGCTTACCTACCTTGTTACATTAAAACTGGATTTTTATGCTAACAG
This sequence comes from Protopterus annectens, assembly GCF_019279795.1. Classification (NCBI taxonomy): domain Eukaryota; kingdom Metazoa; phylum Chordata; order Ceratodontiformes; family Protopteridae; genus Protopterus; species Protopterus annectens. The sequence continues at coordinate 837,341,764 of NC_056743.1, forward strand.
TCATGTTTTGGTGCTGGTTTATATTTGTTATTTGTATTTTTTGGATAACTACCACCATTTATTCCAGTGGGTCCATTTGTCTGCTACTATTTATTTTTTGTTTGTAGTCCCACGGAAACATGGCTGAAGGGAATAGAGTGGAAATTGAATTTGGATATGCTTCTGCTAGGAAAAGTGGTGAAGACCGGTTCCTGAGCTTCTTGAAAATTGATGGCAATTCATTATTGATAAAGCCTGTGATTAGTGGTGGTGACCAGGCGGTTGAAGATGATGTGAGTTTATTGAATGCTATTAGAGAACTGGAAAATGAATTGCTTACACTTAAACGCCTCCAGTGGCAAAGCTTGCACCGAGAGGCATGCCTGTTCCATAAGGTTATACCTCGTGGACTATAAGTTCTAGTTATGCCAACATACGGAGCAACTCAACCTGACTTATTAAGTGGCAGCAGATGAGCTTAGAACTCAGTTTTAATTACACACGTCTATTAATAGACCATTTTAAACCTTTGGAGAAAAAGAACTGACTGATTCTGTTGACAAAATATACAGTGAAATGATTGAATTACATAAAGAAGAATTTTTAGTGAGAATGGACAGAGCTATTGACAATGTGTCCTCCTATGAGCAAAGACTGAGGGCTCAGAAAATGAAGAAATTAGTAAGAGATACTACTGACTTTTCTAGGGGTAATGTTTTCACCTGGCCAAAAGTGTGGCCACTGATGTGGTACACAATAATAATGCTGCCCAGAAAGAGAAGAATACTGTTGTATTTAAGACTTTTTCTGTTAATAATCATAATGTGAACAACAATTCTGATAGTAGCAATAATATGGACTTTACTAATATTGCCAGCATGTCAGCTTGCTCCCCTTAAATCCGGCTTAGCTTTCTAAACCGGTAGATGTACGGCCGAAGTCTACAAATGTGATTAGTTCTATAGAAACACTCCCTTTACCTCTTCCTATTCGACATAGAGAGAAATTGCATTATTCACATTCATAGGTTCATAGGTTGGTACTAGGCTATCTGCTCGAAGGCATTTATAAGCCTAGCCAGAATGTGTTGGCTTTCACCACCCCCTTAGATTAGTTCCCTATGCATTTGTCCAGCAGAGCCACTGAAGTGATCCTCGGGGTAAACTTTCTGTTTCCCATCCATCGTCAAGGTTTCTTTTGAAGCGAGTAGCTCTGCCTAATGTAGATTGAAATCTTATTCCAAAGCATGGCAAGTCTCTGGGACAGGAATCTTTCCCTCCAGCACATCCTTTTTATTGTTGTGGTGAGGTTTAGAGTCCTAGAGCATGTGGCTCGAGGGGATAAGGTTTTCTTTAGGTGGATCCATCAATTCTGGGTTGGACATGGCCTTGTTTGTCAGGCAGAGATCACCTCTGAGTAGGCAGTATGCAACCGAGTACAGCTGGAGTTTCTTCAGTCGAGCTGCATAGGGCATCTGTTTGAGGCCAGTGATCCTCTTGGTGAGGTACTTCTGTGGTCTTTCCAGCTGTTGCAGGTGTCTTGTAAGGTGCATCCCAAATGGGGCATTGTACTCTATGATGGGTCTGATGAGTGATGAGTAGAGGGGCACAATGACCTCTGTTGGTCTGGACGCGAACCCTTTTGTGATTAGGTGGGACACGTAGAAGGATTTTCTAACCACTTTGGCAATGTGATTATCAAAGGTGAGGTTACTATCTACTTGGGTCCCCAGATCCCTTATTACATCTTCTGTATTTAGGGGACTACCACCTATGTGGTAGTTTGTGGGTACTTTGTTTTTTCTAAAGGGGATGACTATGCACTTTTTGGCATTTAGCTTAAGGACATGATTTCGACAGCGGGATTACGTCTCTGTGAGACCCTTTTGGAGGATGTCTGTGTCAGCAGGAGAGTCAATTATAGCCCCTAGTTTGCAGTTGTCTGTGAAATTGGTCAGCCATAGTCCTCCTGTGTTTGCATGTACCTCTGAAAAGTACATGCCGAACAGGAGGGGTCCTAGGACTGAGCCCTGGGGAATGCCACTTGTAACCGGTTTAGAGTCGGATCTAGCTCCCACAACTCTCACCATGTGGGTTCTGTCCGTGAGCCAGTTGGCAACCTATCTAGTGACGTAGGGGGTTTATGTCCAGGCTAGTGAGCTTGTCTATAATACCAGAGTGGTGAATGGTGTCAAAGGCCTTAGCGAGGTCTAGGTAGGCTGTGTGTACCACCTTTCCCTCGTCTATAGCCTTGGTAACTGTCTCAAAGAAGTCCACCAGGTTTAGGAGGCATGATCTGCCCTTAACAAAGCCGAACTGGGTAGGGTCCAGTGTTTGGAGGTTCCCAATGTCTCTGTTAATGAGTTCCATGATGATGTGCTCCATAGCCTTGCAGACCAAGCTAGTCAGGCTTATAAGGTGATAGTTCCCGGGGTCTGTTGTAGCTCCACCTTTGTGGAGCGGAATAACTGTTGCTGTGTGCCACTCTATGGGTACGTAGCCTGTGGAGAGGCGGAGTTTGAACAGTGTGTTTAGGTGAGGAGTTAGTTCGTCTTTGAGCTCATGTAGGACGCAGCCTGGGACACCGTCCGATCCCATTGATGCTGTGTTTTTGGCTTTGGAGAGGGTTGTTTTAACCTGAGTGTCTGTGATTTCAGGGACTCTACATTCTTCTGGTATGGTTATGGGCCGTTTTGGGGGTGAGGGGGGGGTGAAGTTTGCACTGAACCTGTCTGCCAAAAAGTTGGCGATATCGGTTAAGTTCAGTCTATTTTGTGCCATTCTGCACTAACTCCGAGCAGATCTGAGCATTGCCACTTAGATTCTTGATATAGCTAAAGAATGACTTGTGGTTATCTTTGGAGTCCTTGACAATTTTTCTTTCAAAGTTCACCTTGGATGATTTTATGAGGGATCGTAGTTTCTTGCTGATACTGATCAGGGATGTCTTCCCTTCTTGGGATTTTACTCTTTTCTGTACTAGCTTCCTCCTTCTATTGTATAGCTTGTTTATGGCAGGTGTCCACCAGACTGGTTTCCTTTTCTTGAAGGAGTGAGTCTTGGTTTTACTTGGGATGGCATGATCCATGCATTCTTGTAGGTGCCCACAGAATGCATTAGTAAGGAATTTTGCAGCTTGGACAGCATTATCCTTCAGCATGGGGAGTTTGAAACTTTCCACCTTGGTCTTAAGTACAGTGAAGTTTGCTTTTGAAAAGTTTTTCATGGTGGTTTCCTTGTCCGGGGGTGGGGGCGAAATGTGGATATCCAAAGTGATTTGTTTATGGAAAAATCTAAGCAGCGAGGGGTTGACCTCCGGTGTGGAACACCGGTCACCCATGTTGGTGATGACCAGGTCCAATATGTTGTAACCTCTGGTGGGAGTGTTGACCAGTTGAACCAGGGCGTTTCAGTTTAAAAATTCTAGGAAATGTTATGCAAGGGAGTTAGTACTTGAGTAGTTCTCCCAGTTAATGTTTGGGTAATTGAAATCACCCAATATTAGGGTGTTTGGTAGTACCTTTATATTTCCTAGTGTTTCCAGAAACGCGGAATGGGGGTCCTGGGACATGGTGGGTGATCTGTAGCAAGATACAATTTGAATTGCAGTTTTTCTCGTTGTTAGTTCACGTGGATGATCTCTGAAGCATCGTGCTGTGCCACTAACCTGGAGGTGTGGGTATCCTTGATGAATACGGATACGCCCCCACATTTTGTATTTTGGTTTGGGTTCTGTGGCCGAAATGTACAGTATGAATTGTAGCCTGGTAGTGCTGGGGTGCTCTCTGGAGCCTTAAACCAGGTTTCTGTTACTGCACATATATCGATTTTCTCCATACTGAGGAGTGCCTTGAGTGCGTGCATTTTGAGGTTTATACTTCTGGCATTGAGTAGCATTACCCTCAGTTTTTGTTACTTGTGCTATCTACAGCGGTGGGTTTGTCTTTTGAGCCTTGCCTAAAAAGGCACTATGGGGGTGGCAAGAGCCTTGGCTAGTATTGGAAAGCCTAAGGGTGACATGTGCAAGCTGTCTCTAGAGAAGCAGCATGGCTTGTCACGCATGTCATCCCAGGTGGATAGACCCTGGATCCCCTTTGAATGACACCAGAAACTTAACCAATTGTTGAAATCGAGAATTTTTTTCTTTATACCGTGGTATCATTCTTGGTGATCACACCAAAAATGGACCAGCACATACAGGATTGTGAAAATCTTTATTCCATCATAGTTCCATCGACCATTGAAGCAGTGGTAACAACCAGTGCTGATGCAAACCGGTTTCGGCTAATGTTAGCCTTTCTCAATGCACATAAAATAAATAACAAAAAAGAGGAACTCCACCATTTTGAATCGTACTTATAGTACACCTCTTAAAGGGACATACCCCATATATTAAAATGTGTTTCAAATCCAAGTAAATTAAACACATTAGACAAACCAACATGAATGTTGGAATACCAAAAAGCTTTTGTAACAAAATGCATATATCACACAAAAATATATATATCCCAAAAAACATATAACACTGGTAGGAATATATAGAAAAATTATTGTAAGTAATTCTATATATACATATATTTTGATATATGCATATTGTGCAAACCAATGATAATAATAAGACAAAACAAGTCTAAATATAATATAAATACAATGTCTTGCATATATTCTTTTATGAAATGTACTTTATGCAAGCAATTATATTACCAGAAAATGAAAAAGTATATTTACCATTAGTTTGATTACAAAAAACATATAATAAAAGTAATTTGTTGAGATAAAAATCTAAATCTCAATATATTGGTTCTAATGTGTTTAGTCCAGGTCTAAAAAGACCCCCCAACTTAATGATCCATTTGTTCTCCATATCATTAAGTTTTTGATGCCATCCTGCTTTAAGTTTACGATGTAAGATATTTCTGTCTATAACCACAAATGTAAAAGTGGCAGAAGGGTGTTCTAACGTATGTTTATATAATGCATTGGTGGTACGTCTATTCCTAATTGCACTCATGTGTTCACATATTCTGAGTTTAACAGACCTAGACGTCTGTCCAATATAAAATGCAGAACAATTACATGTGGCCAAATATATTGCCCAGTCAGAGCTACAATTAGCAAATATCCTAATATCAAAAACCTGAGATGTGTTTTTACTAGAAAATTCACTGGTTTTGGACATGTATTTGCAAAAAGAACAATGGCCACATGGAAAGCTACCCTTCAGTATATCACCCCCTAACGTAGTTTGTAATGAAATGTGTGGAGTATATCTCTTGTAATGAGTAAAAAAAAGAGTTCAGATTCCAAAAAGAACATTGCTGAGGCAATATTTTGTTCAAAAACTCATGTGACAGTAATATGTCCCAATGTTGATTAACTATGTCAATGAAACGATTGGTATTTGCCCCATATGTAGTTACCAACCTCAAAACAGAATTATTCTGTGAAACAGATTGAACCATCTTCTTGGATTTGTATTCCAACAATTCCAAGTGTGATAGATTGTTGATAGTATTCCTAGATTTGGAAATGTTGTGTATACTGTATCCCCGATTGACAAATCTGTTTGATAAATCACCACAAAAATAGGAACAATCTTCAGAGGAAGAGCATATCCTTTTCATCCTCATAAATTGAGATTTAGGAATATTGTGGATGATGTGGCGTGGATGACAGCTCTCAGCATGTAACAAAGTGTTATACTGGGGCAATTTTCTATGGACAGACGTAGCTAAGTTATTATCATCAAGTCTGGTAACCAAAACATCCAAAAACACTATAGATGCATGTTCAATATTAGCTGTGAATTTCATCCCAAAAGAATTATCATTGAGATAAGTAACAAATTTGGATAGTTGTTCCTTATTACCACGCCACACCATCCAACAATCGTCCAGATATCTCCTCCAAATATCCAGATGTGGTAAAAATGTATTATGTTGAATATCATATATGTATGTGGCCTCATAATAACCCATGAAAAGATCTGCATATATGGGGGCAAACGAGGCCCCCATTGCTGTTCCATTAATTTGCCAATAGGCTTTGCCATGATAATAAAAGATATTCTTACATAATACAAATTCCGTAAGTTTGTTCAAAAAATTATTAAACTCAGTTGAATATAACTTAGATTTATACAACCAATATGATACGGCTAAAATGCCTAAATCATGGGGGATGCTAGTATATAATGAAGCTACATCAAGAGTACACAACCACCATGAAGATTCTAACTGTGAGTCATTAACAATATTCAGGAATTCAGTGGTATCCTGAATACGCGATCTAATATGAATCAACAATGGTTTTAGATATTGTGTAAGGAAGGCTGATAGGGGTTCTGTTAAAGAACCACGGCCAGATACAATCGGCCTACCTGGGGGTTTACGAGCATCTTTATGTATTTTAGGTAGTAAATACAAGTATTGTGGAATGGGTTCCTCCACCTTCAACTGTTTAGCTACCTGTTCACTAATCACCCCCTGGTTGACTGATGTTTCCAAAAACCTATCAATTTCTTCCTTAAACTGTAAAGTGGGATCAACATTTAATTCCCTATAATAGCTAGAATCAGATAATTGTCATGAAGCTTCATTAATATAGGCCTGATGGTCCATGACCACAATAGCACCCTGGTGATGGCAGGATGCTACTCGGGGTCAGGGTGATATCAGCCTGGACTACGTGATCAGAGAGCTCTTCCATGTCTCTTTTTATGTAGTCTAGGGAGATATGTCTCAGGTCATTCACACCAACATGGACAATGACAGAGTCATATCTGTACTTGTTCTGGAGTGACCTGAGTGCTTGTGTTATGTGGCGGATCCTGGCACCTGAAGGGCAGCTAACAGTAACCTTCTTCTTATTCAGCCTAGTGAGTGGGAAGTCTTTGTGCCTGACTAGACAGTCACCTATTACTAGTATGTTGGGTATGTTATTTTGCCTTAAGGGCTGTAATTGCATGGCACACTGGTTTTGTGAAGTATGTGTTTCATGGTTTGTCTTGGGGGATGGAGGTTGCTTGGATGTTTGCTTTGGAAGTCTCTGTTGGTTTTGCAGATTTTTATTTAGAGCCTCCAAGTATGTTTTCATGTATTTATGTGTGTTTTTTGCTGGTGGTGGTTTAATGGGTCTATGTGAGACTGGTGTTGTGATGCAAGTATTTCCCTTCTCCTCTTGACTGTCTGATCTAGTCTTGGGTTGAGAGAGCTTAGCCTCCAGTTTGGCTGTATAATTGCAACTCTCGCATGTATTAGTGTTTGGTGGTAGGAGGAGAGGGTTGTCTGTGTACATGAGGCAGTTGTAACACTGCCTCAAAATGCCCATATTCACCAGCTGGACTGAAGAGTACACCTGAAACTGTCCTTTGGACATGCCTAGATAGCTACAGTGAACTGTTTTACTGGATGGCTGGTAAGGTCGAATAGAGAGCCTTGTCCTTCTGTACAGTACAGGAGGGTCTAGTGCTAGGGTTTATAAGTGCTTGCTATAAGTTTTGAGCAAGTGCCGAGCTGAGAAATGAATGGCTTGAGTGTTTAAGTTGAAAGTTTGTCTACTTCCAAGGGAAAAATGGGTAGGAGACTTTGTGGAGCCGGTAATAGTTTTACCCTAGCTAACCGGCACTGCCCGGCCCGCAATACTGGACAAATGCGGTATTTATAGCAGGGAAATGAAATAAATAAAAATTAGCCCAAAATGACCAATAAACTACTAATTTCTGGGCTGAAACCACTCCTCCAGGGACAGATAGGCTGCTCAAAGCTCCCCTCTCTCACAGGTGAACAGAGAAACTTCCTTCTATCCAAGTAAGGTATTGGCAAACACAGAGATTTGTAACACAGCCCTGAATTCAGCACTAACCTGAAAACTGGACTATACTAGCTTTGAAAGGCGGGAAACAAGTATATGTGTATATATATATATATATATATATATATATATATATATATATATATATATATATATAACTAAGAAAAGAACTTTGTGACAATAAAAGCATTCAATAAAATAGTAAATAACACCAACAACTCTTGTAGAACTTTAGCGCTTTCGTCTTATTTATTATCAAGACTTCTTCAGAAAGACATGTTTCATAAGTATGAGCAACCATTTTCACTTCCTTTATATACATTAGTTCTAGCAGGCCATTTAAATTAACAACAGTTCCTTTCCAATAGAAAAGTGTGAACAAGCAGGGTGCTGTGTGCATTTTCATTAACATTACAATTGCAGTTACATAAGGCAAATTGGTCAGACAGTAATAGCCTTGTGGTGCCGTGTGCATACTAAAAGGGATAGTGTGCAAAAAGGGATCATGTGCAAAAAAGGGATCGTGTGCAAAAAGGAATCGTGTGCAAAAAAGGGGTTGTGTGCAAAAAGGGACTGTGTGCAAAAAGGGATTGTGTGCAAAAAAAAAAAAAAAAGGGTGGGGGGGGGGGGCAGGAAAGATGACAGTCATGCTGTGATGATTCTAATATAAACACGTAACTTATGAGTCTTTGCCTCCAAAGGTAAGTAAAGAAGGGAACAGAGGAAGGTGGAGGAGTCAGGTAGGGAGTCCTACTATGCTTTGGCATCGGTGTGTGTGTAGAGAAATGTGTGGGTATGCCACCTGATGGGGGAGTGGGAGGAATGCGGTGTGGACTTGAGGGGGGGCTGTTAGCGGGCCGCCCATGACAAGGAGCCTATGAATAACAGTGTCCCCTAGAAGACTGTCAGTGCAGGTGGTACCACCCGTGGGCTGGTTTGGATGGTATCACCCCTTGAATGGCTGCGTGAAAATGTGAGACCGGGGGGTATAGTTGGTGGGGTCAGCGGGGGCTAGCCTGGTGATTGGGAGCATGTGTGTAGGGGGTATGGGGAGTCAAAGTCAGAGAGAGTGGGAGCATGTGTGCAGGGGGTATGGGGGAGTCAAAAGAGAGAGAGAGAGAGAGAGAGAGGAAACACATTATATTCACTTGCACAGATGTAAATCCATAAACACATTAAATCTACTTGCACAATTCTTCAAACCCTCTTGCACAGTTCTTCAAACCCTATCACATTTCAATCTCTATACCATTTAAGTGCACATTTAATGTTCAGTGTCTCATTGAGACCTGGATAGACATCAGCTCTCAGTTCTATCTGCCATTTTAATTCCCGGACTTGCAGGAATGTGTCCATGTCCCTACAAATTCTGTTATTTTTTCCAGCACTGTGAATTTGAATCCTGTGAAGTTTGGGCAAATAGTACTGTGTTTAGCCAAGGCTAAACTGAGAGCTGATGTCTATCCAGGTCTCAATGAGACACTGAACATTAAATGTGCACTTAAATGGTATAGAGATTGAAATGTGATAGGGTTTGAAGAACTGTGCAAGAGGGTTTGAAGAATTGTGCAAGTAGATTTAATGTGTTTATGGATTTACAACTGTGCAAGTGAATATAATGTGTTTCCTCTCTCTCTCTCTCTTTTGTCTCCCCCCACACCCCCGCACACATGCTCCCACTCTCTCTGACTTTTGACTCCCCCATACCCCCTACACACATGCTCCCAATCACCAGGCTAGCCCCCGCTGACCCCACCAACTATACCCCCCGGTCTCACATTTTCACGCAGCCATTCAAGGGGTGATACCATCCAAACCAGCCCACGGGTGGTACCACCTGCACTGACAGTCTTCTGGGGGACACTGTCATTCATAGGCTCCTTGTCATGGGCGCCCGCAACAGCCCCTCAAGTCCACACCGCATCCCTCCAACTCCACCATCAGCTGGCATACCCACACATTTCTACACACACACCGATGCCAAAGCATAGTAGGACTCTCTACCTGACTCCTCCACCTTCCTCCGCTCCTTCTTTACTTACTTTTGGAGGCAAAGACTCATAAGTTACGTGTTTATATTAGAATCATCACAGCATGACTGTCATCTTTCCTGTCCACCCCCCCAACCTTTTTTTTTTTTTTTTTTGCACACAGTCCCTTTTTGCACACAATCCCTTTTTTGCACACGATCCCTTTTTTGCACACGATCCCTTTTTGCACACGATCACCTTTTGCACACTATCCCTTTTAGTATGCACACGGCACCACAAGGCTATTACTGTCTGACCAATTTGCCTTATGTAACTGCAATTGTAATGTTAATGAAAATGCACACAGCACCCTGCTTGTTCACACTTTTCTATTGGAAAGGAACTGTTGTTAATTTAAATGGCCTGCTAGAACTAATGTATATAAAGGAAGTGAAAATGGTTGCTCATACTTATGAAACATGTCTTTCTGAAGAAGTCTTGATAATAAATAAGACAAAGCTAAAGTTCTACAAGAGTTGTTGGTGTTATTTACTATTTTATTGAATGCTTTTATTGTCACGAAGTTCTTTTCTTAGTTAAAATTTCTTCTCTTCGTTCAATTTTTTTGAGTGCGGTTAATTTTAGTTATATATATATATATATATGGGTCTACTTCTAATGACCGAAACGCCGATTCGCCGACAGTGAAATCACCGACGCCAGAAAACCGACAACACACAAACCCGACAACGCGAAACACCGAACACCATAACACCGACACACTACACGTAAACAACACAGTACACTACAACACATATCCACTAGCCCTAACCCAAACCCTAACCCTAAGGTCCGACACTACCGCACACTCTCCCTACCTGCACCCTAACCCTAACTCACTTACACACCCCGAACCCCAAGCTCCGACACTACCGCACACTCTCCCTACCTGCACCCTAACCCTAACTCACTTACACACCCAACCCCAAGCTCCGACACTACCGCACTCTCCCTACCTGCACCCTAACCCTAACTCACTTACACACCCAACCCCAAGCTCCGACACTACCGCACACTCTCCCTACCTGCACCCTAACCCTAACTCACTTACACACCCCGAACCCCAAGCTCCGACACTACCGCACACTCACCTATCACACACCCTAACCCTACATCCCTGAGTATTGCACACTTACCTGTCCGCTCCCTACTCCTAAATCCCTCACTATCGCATACTTACCAGGTCGCGCTTACACATTCCCCTTGTCGGTCTTCCGTCTGTCGGGATTCGAGCGTGTCGGTCAACTGCGTTGTCGGTCGTTTCGTGTCAGTGATTTCACTGTCGGCGAATCGGCATTTCGGTCATTAGAAGGAGACCCATATATATATATATATATTTATATATATATTTTTTTCCAGAAAATAAAGCAGATATAATCAAAAAAACACTTTAAATGCACATAAAAGGATACTTATTGTTATATATCGCAGATCAGAGTTGTAGTCAATGCCCCTAGTAATAAAGTAGGAAGAAACACAAATACAGTACAAGCAGATGAATAAAGTGCAATTTATATATATATATATATATATATATATATATATATATATATATATATATGTATGGTTCCCCTTCACAAAGTTGAACGGCCACAATCTCGAAAGTCATATGGTCGAGACCATATGCTTGAAATTGTGGAAGCTCGACTCTGTGGATGGGGAACGGCGTACAGCACAGCACGGGAGATTTCCCTTTCTGCGCTGCAGTGTGATCTCAGAGTTGGAATAAATAAGTTGTAGGGGGGGGGGCTTGCCCCCCTGCAGAAACACTTTGTTGTGTTACGTGTTTCTGTTTTTCAGCTCCCTTTCATGAAGTCGAGCTTCAGAAATTCGAGCATATGGCTTCAGCCATATGCATTTCGAGTTTCTGAACGTTCAACTTTATGAAGGGGAACTATATATATATATATATATATATATATATATATATATATATATAAAACAATAGAAACAAGTTACCCAATTAACCAGAAAAAAAAGCTCAAAACTGAGCCCTGTTCCAGCAGTCTTCAATCAGACAAGTTCTAATTGCACACTCCTGCTACTAGGGTGCAGGGGAACCTTCTCCAAAAAAAGATGGCCTGGATCAGTGCTCAAGTTATACAAACAAAGCTAGATTCAGCACGCTTGAATCTGGTCTATGCTACAGCAACAAGGCGCACCAATTTCAGAAAGAAACAGTTCAAATAAGCAGGCACAATAAGCCTGTGACCAGAAATTCCCAGCTCAGAAGGGCAGAATCCAGCCTCTCCTCCCGCAAGAGTGCAGACCACAAACCCTCTTAATGTAGAATAACTGGCCTGAAGCCCAAGTGCTTAAGCCAGAACTAATACACTTTTAGAATAGCAGACACTGGGCCTTCAATCAACAATTCCCAGTTTAGAAGGATGTAAGCTACCTGTCCTGCCACAACAGTGCAGACCACAAACCTTCTTAATGTAAAACAGCCTGTATGAAGTCTAAGCGCTTAAACCAAAAGACTTAGAATAATAGTTACAATTTAATCAGGCTACTACCAAGCAGTAATAAATGCAGCAGAATAAATAAAATTGAGTACTTTTAAGAAAAGCAGAATAAAGTAGAAGGAAACACAAATACAGTAAAAGCAGATGAATAAAGTGCAATTTTTTTTTTAGGGCAAGGAGAGATGAAGGAAGAACCTAAGTGGGTTGGCCTTCTCAAATCTTCTCTCTGTATTAAGTAGAGTGAACACTAGACTCAGAATATGATCTCACTGTACTCGGTTAAGTGAGCAAATGAGATGGACCCAGGAGGAGTGTTCTAATACAGACTTACAGCAGGGGCGGGCAATTCCAGAGCCACCAACACAGGAACCAGGAACAGGGAGAGTGGGTGGGAGACGAACTGCAGAGAGACACACAGCACACTGTTCAATGAAACACAATTAGGAAACAGAAAAATGAAAATACAGTACTTTTAAAACTGCGTTTGTACTTAACAGAAGACTAAAATACACTACTGCAAGTTTCACTTAACTTCAGCTTCTAATGCAGATGTTTGTAGCCAAGCAAGTCTCTCAGAAGTTGAGCATAAAATGATTTCTCAAACTTTGTGGCTAGCACTTAAAGTACAGAGGAATCCCTCTAGGCTATTAAATATCAGATAACAAAGAAGGGATAACACCACCCCCTCTTTTAGCAGAGAGAGACACAGCACACTGTTCAATGAAACACAATTAGGAAACAGAAAAAATGAAAATACAGTACTTTTAAAACTGCAAGTTTGTACTTAGAAGAATAAAATACACTACTGCAAGTTTCACTTAACTTCAGCTTCTAATGCAGATGTTTGTAGCCAAGCAAGTCTCTCAGAAGTTGAGCATAAAATTCCCAGTTCCCAGAGCCAAAGGAGGAAGCGGCAGTGGTTGATGGAAGACGACAGATCTCAGACTTTAAAAACCATGTGATGGGACCATGTGGTTCGGTATTATATAATATTTCTAGAAAAAAGTTAACTGTAGCACAAATATCTTTACTGGAGCATAGTCTATCATTTATTCCAGCTCAGGACACTTGCCCAAGTGGCACTATTATAGACATTAAAAAGTTTGTTAGAAATGTCATGCTTAAAGTAATGCATGCTGACACGAATCATACTACAGATGGTGTCTCGTTTAAGAAACCCAGTGTTTTTCAACCTTTGTTAAATCCTGTACTTGAAACGTTTTCTAAAAAAATGTGCATATGACTTAATGGCTGCCTATAATGATGGAGGGTTGATAAAGATGTTTGGTAATTTAAATGCTGCCCAGCGGCAAGCGCTGTTGGAGTTATAAAGGGACACGGAGTTAACTATAAAGTCTGCAGATAAAGGAGGATCCATCGTTGTGATGACCACTGACTTTTATGATAGTAGTATGATGGGAATGTTGAATGACACGAAGGTTTATAATGAAATTAATTTTGAAGATGTCAGTTTTGTGTGCAACAGAATTAACTCAAGTTTGAGTGACTGTTTACAGAGTGGTTTAATCTGTAAAGAATTGTTTGATTATTTAGCAGTGGAACACCCTATAGTCCCGGTGTTTCAAGGATTGCCCACAATTCATAAATGCAAAGAGAGCTCCCCTTTCAGACCCATAGTGTCTGGCAGAGGCTGGACTACAGAGCCAGTCTCTGTTTTCATAGAGAAAAAGTAAAGACCTGTTCTCAATGCACAGTTGCAGGTTTTGAGGGATACACACCAGTTTTTGTGCAATTTATATGAGGCCACGAATTGATGGGAGTTACTTCTTGGTCACTTTGGATGTTGTATCTCTTTTCACATGCATTCTGCATGTGGATGGTATTACAATGTTGAAGGAATTTTCAACAACTAAAAGTGATTATGATGTGATAACTATTGACCTTATATGTTTATTTTTAGAAATGGTCCTAGAAAATAACATTTTTATATTTAATCAACATCTCTTCTTGCAGAAGGCTGATGTAGCTATGGGCACTAGTTGTGCCCATAGCTACGCCAACATTGTTATGGTTGCATGGGAGGAGAAACATATTTTTGACTCTGGGTTTTTATCGAGCATTATACTATATAGAAGGTTTGTGGACAACCTTTTTTTGGTTTGGAGGGGAACGAAGGCACAACTGCTTGATTTTATATCCTATTTAAATAATACTGTGCCATTTTTATCATTCACTTTTACGATTTCAGTGACAGAAATAGATTATTTAGATGTAAAGGTTTTTGCTAATTCTCCGGGACATTTGACCACCACTTTACATAGAAAAAGTTGCAGAAAGAATACACTGTTACAATGTAACAGTATGCATGCAGGTCATGTCTTCAAGAATGTTGTCAAAGGGCAATGTATGTGTTTCTCAAGATTAAATAATGAAGATACATTGTATGAGGCAGGTATTAATTGTTTTCAACAGGAATTAATTGACAGGGGTTATAAGAAGAAAGAGGTAACTGATGCTGTTCGTTTTACACATGAAAATAGGAGGGGAAGGGGTAGATCCTTTTTTACACATAGAATGGGTTAATCTGATGAGATTGAAAGCAGCCACATGAAGAAGGAGACACTACCTATGTCTCTTTATTATACTACTGATGTCAGTGACATTATAAGAATTATTAAGAACAATTGGTCTATTTTGCATTTAGACCAAGACATTCGCTCCATTGTAGGCGAATATCCCAGGTTTAGTTTTAAAAACAAAAAGGCTCTGAAGAGACAGTTGTGTTATACAATCTCCACACAGGAGAAGGGAGAATTAGTGAGCAGACCTCGGATGCGTTGCTGCTCGAGATGCAATTTTTGCACGTTTTTAGATCCATGTATGGACTTTGTTCATCCATCTACTAACAAGAGGTTTCGTTTTAATGTTACTGCTGATTGTAGAAGCAGAAATCTGGTCTATTTAGCCAAGTGTAGAGCGTGTGATTGTTTCTACATAGGCAAGACTAATAGGTCCTTGCTGGAAAGAATAAGAGAGCATGTCAACAGTACAAAAAAGGAGATGTACACAATGTCCTTGCCAAGCATTATGTTGAATGTGGACGAGAGCATATATTTGGTTTAAGGTAACTGAGATAGTGACTCCTAATATTCGGGGTGGTGACTTCAGAAAATTCACTGAGGAAAGGGAACGCTCATGGATTATTATTATGCACGCAGACAGGTTTCCTGGCATCAATGAAAGGGCCTCTATTAAGCCAGCTTTGAAAGCCAGAGGCCTCTTTAAATACATGAGAATGTTTTATTGATTAATTGAAATAGTGCTCTTATAGGTTGTTTTATTATAGTAGATGAATGTATTATATAATGTGCCTGATTTTATTGTTTTGTTGTCTGAAGAAGCAAGTTTAATGTGTTTAAGTTTAAGCGCTTACCTACCTTGTTACATTAAACCTGGATTTTTATGCTAACAGTCGTGTTTTGGTGCTGGTTTATATTTATTTGTATTTTTTGGCTAACTAGCACCATTTATTCCAGTGGGTCCATTTGTTTGCTACTATTTATATAATGCCTTCACACATTCAAACCACCCACTGCACATGAAAGGACAAAAGGTGCAGGTGGATCCAAGACTGGCCAAACAGTACGACATGCTTGAGCTACTTCATGTCCAACTAACCACAGGAAAAATCCCTTACCACATCCTTGCTAGCTACAGGTCCTCCACCATGAACTAGGAAAACCATACCTCATACCTGAATTTACTAGAACCACTTACCATTCAGACCAATACCATTCTCATGGGTGATTTCAACCACCCTTCCTACCCCTCCATTAACTAGGAATCAGATACAGCCACTAACATGTAGGCTCAAATATTTACAACTTTGTCAATGGAAATGCTCAGGAATAGCTAGTCTGCCCTACCACTAGGGGTAGAAATATCCTAGACCTGGTACTCACAAACATGGGAGTGCTGCACCCCTCAAGTGTAATGTCCTCACTAGTTAGTTCAAATCAGAAAGTGCTCTCCTTTGAAATAAATATAAAACTGGAAACCCCATCTAACTCCAAAAACTTTAAGAACTTGTCTAAGGCAAACTACTTCTTATAATGCAACAGCATTGCTAATTTCCAAACTCCTCCAAACCCAGAAAATAATGAAGCCTATGAGGAAGTGTACACAAAAGCCCTGTATGACTATATAAACAACTGCACAGAAACAGCAGCATCAAACTGAAATAAGCCTAGGACAAACAGCAAATACAGATGTAAAAGCAACTGCTTGATTTCCAGGAAATCTAGTGCTGTAATGAATAATCTGCTACAAATGAGCATCTATGGATTTCTGCCACACTCCTCATATTTATTAGACAATATGACTCATTGTAGTTTCATTATGGTACCAAAGTGGCTGGAGTAATTCTATAAATGAAAAAAAAAAACAAATGTCCAAATAAGTTAGTTATCTCTGTTTTTTAGGAAAACAGGGTGTATTACTATTCATAGACAGCATACCAGCAATATTATCCTATCCACCCATTGCCTTTGTGACCAGCAGCTGCTGAGCATTAACAAACAATTTTAAATTGTGTTTCTTGTGTTGCATCAGTGGTCTAAAGAAAAAGTTGAGAGATCTGTGGAACTAACTTAAAGCAACAAAAGTTATGTGCTTGCAATAACAACTGGTGCCCTAGGCAAAAGTGCTCCACGGCGCTCCCCCACATCACCCAGTGCCCCCATCCTGGTCTACCTACATCAAATAAATACTGGAAAAGTGCCCCTGCTAGAGCAGCAGCCTAGGCAGCCACCTAGTTGGCCTATGCCTAAGGCCAGTTATGTCTGTGAGAGTATATCTATCCTTCAAAACAACATCACAAAGTCTGTCAGGCATAAGGACCACCTGACAAGTAAAACTTGCCCAGGCTGCTAATCTAATTTCCGTTTCCCATAATGCACCAGGGCAAAAGTCTCCCCAGATTTTCCGTATGAAGCATGCAAGGCATCTATGGTTTAAAATAATGACAGAAAGAAGCAAATCAAGATCAATTATGCCAAAGGTGGGGAAAGGTGGGTGGGTATGCTACAGAGGAGGGGCCTACTCTTACACAGCTATCATTAGTCTAAGTGCATAACTTTCAAAGCTTAGCAGGTTCATTCTTTATAACAGCAGGATGGTGTCTCAAACAAATTCGGTTGGGTAGAATTTCCTGTGGGAATATCCTGTGTAAAACAGTAGCCACAAAGGAAAACCTGGACTTGGATATTATATTCAGTTTATAACGCCTTGCAAGGGTATTGAGGGAGACCAGGTAGCAACACAGATGTCACTTCGAACTGTGTGCTGCCAGGAGGCTGTAGATGCAGTGAATGTTCTAGTGAAAACACCTTAGGTATAGTGCATCAGTGAGAAGCTTATTATGTTTACTAGATCAGTCAAACACCCACACGCCAAAGGAAAGCATAGACATTTTTATCAAACTTCTTTTTAGGCAAAGAAAGAACTAAATGAATATCTTGCTGAACAGCCATTTTCCTCTCAAAATAAAAAAAAATAATCTGATGGTGCGTATCCATGCAAAGGAAGAGGTATGATCCCTTTTAAGAATTTTCTGCAAAAAAAAACAGGTTCCAAAGGGGGCAAAGTCAGCATCTATAACATAAAGTACAACCCACAGGAGAGTACAGGATCTCGAAGATGAAGATGACAGGTTGAGTAGATGTGTTTTTTGTAAACGTAAATATATGATAAATAACAATGTTATATCTAGTATGCCTAACTTTGGTGGGAAAGAGAACAATGTGATTAAAGTGATATTTATGAACAGTAATTGTAGTACACGAGTAGTATATCTGGCAAAGTGTAAATCCTCTCCCGCGTTTTACGTGGGTAAAATAGATCTTGCATTAAAAATAAGGAACTATGAACATTGTTATGACAGCTATACTAAAAACATAAACAGTGCTTTATATAAACATTCTGTGGAATGTGACAACTTTCAGGCATTTCAGTTTGGTATTATTGGCAGAGTTGTCACCACCCCTCTGGGTGGTGCCTGGCAGATCACACTGGAATTCAAGGAAGCAGTGTGGCAATTTAAGCTGAATGCCACTGTTTTTCCTGGATTAAACAAAAACATTTCTATTTTACCTATTCTTAAAATGAGGGCAGCTAAATGGTGAATGTTATGTCATATATCTTTTATTTTTCATTTTATATATAAATATGTGTGTATGTGTATTAATATTATTATTATATTATTATTAATATTAATGATTAACTGATGTCATTAATTAAGGATTTTTAAACTGGGTTGTATGTAGCGGATGTAGCTTTGTAAAAGTATGTAGTGGATACTATTTCTGATTTGGAAAAGGGAGGGGTGAAAAATCTTAGTGAGTCCCTGAATCAGCTTACCCCTCAGCTCTCACTTTTTGATTACTTCTGTAGCAGAGTGGCTAACAACTAAATCTCTATCCAAATGAGAATTTAAAATCTAATTTTTAACATCATCTGGGTGTTTCTAAGTACTCAGCCAGGCAAACATGCCCAGAAAAGTACCAGTCCCCATAGACTTGGACAAAGTATCAAACGAGCCATGCAAACACTGTAAACAGTGAGTAGTGACTTGTACAAGAGATGTAACTAAATTATTTAAAGCAGATTTTTCCTCACAAAAATAAACTGCAGACAAAACATTCTTCATACTTTCCTAATTAGTCACAGCAAACTTTATCCTATGAGCCTGACAATTCAAAATTCAGAAAATGAAAGTTGCAGAAGCATATACTGTTTTCCCATCCTTATCAATAATCTTCCCATCCTTATTAGGACAAGTAGTATTGAAATTAACAAAACATTTAGCAGTAGTAGAATTAACTAAAGCTATAGCTGCTGGGTCAGACTTGGGAAGAGTGTATAAAAACTAAGAGTGAGGAACATTATACTTCCTATCTGCCTTTTTTAGGGCCAGCTGGCTGACTATCAGGAAAATTGCAGGCTGTAACACACACATCTGCTAGAGCTGACAAAACTGGGAGAATGGCAGAAGGTTCTGAAAATTGCTTCTGTAACAGCTAATAGTATTTTCTGAGGGACTGTGAAATCTCGGTGTTCTCTCACTGAAAAAAAATTGCACATTCTGGAAATAGTCTCAGAGAAAGAGACCTACCCTGCAAACACAAGGAAATTCAGAAATTGAGCTATCCTCTGAGACTGAATCAGAAATCTGATAGAAAACCCTGTATCTGTCCCTTTATCCTCCTGTCCAGAATCAGAATCTAGAATCTCTTCTTTCATTTACCAGAAAATAGAAGTTATGTTCTTACCATAACGTTCCATGTTAGTTGTCTTCTTCTCGCCTTCTTCTTGCTGGATGGGTTCGGAGCCGATCCTCGGCTCCGACTCGGCCACTCTAAAAGCTCGAGAGTTGGTTCCACCGGCTCGAGGCTCCCCCTATATCCCACAATGCTAGGCGAGAGTTACCTCAGATCTCGTTTGTAAGCTAGGCACTGCCTATAATAGTAGTAAAATAACTAGTAACAAAGTCCACCTCTATAAACAAGGGAGAAGAGAAGGGTGACCTACATCCTGATCCAGGAAATATGCACAGCAGAGCATATACCTAAAGTAAAGAGGTGGTAGAAAGAGAGGTCACAATCAAAACTCCTCTAGGTCTGTCCAGGCCAGGGGGAAGGAGGGTGGGACGTAAGAAGAAGGCGAGAAGAAGACAACTAACATGGAACGTTATGGTAAGAACATAACTTCTATATGTTAAGTTGTCTATCTCGCCTTCATTCTTGCTGGATGGGACCGCGTCCCTAGCACCTTGTCCCGGGTGGCCTAATGGAACAGACTCTTGAGAACAGTGGAACCAAAGTTAGCTCTATGTCTAGAGGCTAAATCCAACTTATAATGAGAAATGAAAGTGTGAGGAGTAGCCCAAGTAGCCGCTGCACAAATGGTGTCAATAGGCAGTCTATCTTGGAAGGCTATAGAAGTAGCCAAGGCTCTGGTAGAATGGGCTTTAGGTTTGCTAGGCAGCTTTTGGTGTCTAATTTCATAAACAAGGGAAATCAGGGATGTTAGCCATCTGGATAATGATACCTTTGAAACTGAAAGTCCCTTTCTGCCTTCTGCATAAGAGACGAACAGCTGGTCAGATTTTCTGAATTGTTTTGTTCTATCCAAATAGTACCTTAACTGACGATGAACATCTAGCCAATGTAATCTTTGTTCAGATCTGTTAGAATATTCTGGAAAAAACACGGAGGTCAATGCTTTGATTTAGGTTAGCCGTGGAGGCTATTTTAGGTAAAAAGGACGGGTTGGTTCGTAAGGATACTCTGTCCTTATAGAACAACAGATAAGGAGGTCGACAGCTGAGTGCATGAAGTTCTGAAACTCTTCTAGCTGAAGTAATAGCTACTAGAAAGAGAGTCTTCCATGATAGTAATTTTAAAGAACAGGAGGATGCAGGTTCGAAAGGAGAGAATTAAAGAACTGAGAACTAAATTTAGGTCCCTAGGAGGAGGAGGATTTCGTAACGGAGGTCTGAGTAGAAAAACTCCCTTCAAAAAGGCTTTGCAAAGCTTGTGGGACATGATGGCAGAATCTGAAATGCCCACATGAAAGTTAGAAATAGCTGCCAATTGAACTTTAAGAGTGGAAGGAGATGAACCTGCATGGAAGAGTTCAGCTAGAAAATCAAGGACCATTTGGATGGAAGCAGTGAAAGGATCTATGTCCCTTCCTTGAGCCCAATAGGCGAAACGTTTCCACTTACTCAAATAAATCTTTTGAGTGGAAGATTTATGGGAAGCTATCAAAATATCTCGAACAGAGTGAGATATTTGAGGAAGCCTGGCTAAAGTTGGAATTGGAGGAACCAAGCAGTGAGGTTCAGAGAGGGAAGGGAGCGATGAAACTGACCCGACTGATGGATCAAAAGATCTGGAACTAGGTCCAGATGCCAAGGTCGCTCCAACAGAAACTGATGTAGAAAGGGGAACCAAACCTGTCGAGGCCAGTACGGAGCAATGAGGATCAATGAAGCCTTCTGAGCGATAGCTTTCTGTATTACTTGAGAGATTAGTGGGAAGGGGGGAAATGCATACAGAAGTCCCCGGGGCCAAAGTTGGACTAGAGCGTCTCTGCTGGGTTGGCCTGGTAACGGGAATAGGGTGAAAAAATCTCTGCACTTGCTGTTTTGGGGAGTAGCAAAAAGGTCGCAGCAAGGCTGGCCCCACTTGAGAAAAATTTCTCTCACAACAGAGTCTTTCAGAGACCACTCGTGAGGCATGAGAATAGCTCTGCTCAACTTGTCCGCGATTTGATTGGACTTCCCGGGGATGTGCGTTGCTATCAGAAAACGCTGAGAAGAAATTGCCCATTGCCACAGTCTGAGTGCTTCTCGACACAGGGGGTAGGACCTGGTTCCGCCTTGTTTGTTGATATACCACACTACGGACATATTGTCCGTCTGGATTGCTATCGTTCCCAAGGGAAGAGAGTCTTGAAGGGCTTGCAACGCTAAAAGCACT
The DNA here is from genome assembly GCF_019279795.1 of Protopterus annectens. NCBI lineage: Eukaryota > Metazoa > Chordata > Ceratodontiformes > Protopteridae > Protopterus > Protopterus annectens. Next base: position 837,363,552 of record NC_056743.1, read on the forward strand.
GCTCTCATCTCTAGAACATTTATGTGCAAGTGGCATTCGTCTGGTTGCCATGTGCCCTGGACAGTTCTGCCCTGATAATGCCCCCCCCCACCCGATCAGGGAGGCGTCCGTTGTCAGAGTAGCAACCGGAAGGGAAGGAACAAAGGGTCTTCCCAATAAGAGCTGAGGGGAAGACATCCACCACAGAAGATGATTTCTGCATGTTTGCGTGATTATAATGGTGTGAGACATTGGAAGTTGCTGGTACGACCATTGCGTGAAGAGCATCCATTGAAGGATTCTCATGTGGAATCTGGCTAATGGAAGCAGAGGTATGGCAGCCGCCATAATCCCCAACACTTTCAGAACTAACCTGGCTTTGATTCTGTTGCTGCTGAAGAGGAGCGAGACCATTTTGTGTATGTCTGTTATTCTCTGATCTGTTAGTCTCGCAGACGTGTTGATTGTGTCTAGATTTGCGCCTATGAAGGTAATAGTACAAGGCGACAAAACAGACTTTTCGAAATTTATTGAAATGCCTAAATTTCGACAAGTGCGAAAGGTGTAGTCCCTGGCCATTAGAAGAAGATGCTTAGTGGGGGCTGTAAGGAGCCAGTCGTCCAAATATGGAAACACCTGGAATCCTTGTCGTCTCAGGTGAGAAGCTACCACTGCCATGCATTTGGTAAATACCCGGGGGGCAGTGGTGAGACCAAAGGGCAGGGCCCTGAATTGAAAATGACTGGTTCCCAGCCTGAAGCGGAGGAATCTTCTGGAGCGTCTTTTCATTTTATGTGATAGTACGCATCCTGAAGATCTATAGAGCACATCCAGCTTCCCTTTCCCAAAAGGGGAAGGATGGACTGCAGCGTGACCATCCGAAATCTTGTTTTCTTGACTGACTTATTCAAGATACTGAGATCCAAAATTGGTCTCCAGTCCCCTGTTTTCTTTGGAACTAAAAGAACCTGGAGTAGATTCCGGATCCTTGCTGGTCTGCTGGAACTGGCTGAATTGCTCTTTTGCAAGCAGCTTTGAAATTTCCAAAGCTGCAAGATCCCTTTGAGCGGTGGAACATCTGGAAGGGATTTTTGATTGGTTTGGAATGCGAAAGAAGGGAATGGAATAGCCTCGGAAATGATGGACTGTACCCATTTGTCTTGAGTCAGGGATAGCCAGGCTTTTGGGTACAGTGACAATCTTCCCCCGACTGCCCTCGAAGGCAGGCAGTTGGGCAACACCTCAGCGATGCTGAAAGGGCTTATCAGAGAAGACTTCCGATTGCCCTGGTTCTGCGGACCCCCTGCCTCTAGGGCGGCGTCTACCATTGTTGTTCCCCTCTGCCTCTGGCGGGAACCGACTTTGTGCATCAGGCAAAGTCCCTTGAGATTGTTTACGGAACCACATTTTCCCACTTTTCTGGCCTTTGGGGTAAGGCCTAGAAGGAGTAGAAAAACGGACTCCAACGGCAGAAAGAGTCTTGCCATCTGTCTCGCACCTAGTCAAGGTTTCTTTCACTTGAGGACCAAAAAGAGATGATCCATCAAACGGGGAATTAGTGAAAGATGTTTTAAAGGGGTCCGCAAAGTTGCATAACCGCATCCAGGCGTGCCTGCGTAAGGCCACACCTGTCCCTGCGGCCCTGCTCGCTCCATCAGCCGCATAAGAAAGGAGGCATGGAGGAGTTAGCTATGGAGTTCAGGGTAGCCAGCTGAGTGTTCATCTTGTCCTGAAAACCCACAGCTGTAGGATCCTTCAACATATCACTCGCTTCCTTGATCAAGTCCCTTTGAAGACGAGTAAAATGGCATAGGTAGTTCAGCGAACGCATTGCAAAGGTCGCTGACGAGAACATCCGCTTCCCATACCTGTCCATAGACCTGGATTCCTTGTTAGGTGGATGGACAGGCACCGAAGGATCAGCTAGTTCCTTCTTGGTGGCAGCAGCTACCACCATAGCATCCACAGAAACACCTTTTGTGAGAAATTGCTTGTCAGTTGGTGCTGTTATAAATTTGGAGGGTCTCCTGGGGTAGGGTCCACTGAATCAGGAGCCATCCAGGCCTTCTTTGCAACCACCTGCATGAGGGGATCAAAGGGGGGGGGACACCCAGGAGGTGGAAGGGCGAGAGCCAAATGCCTCAAGATACACAGATTCATCCTCCGAAGGGTTAAGGGCTGGCCAATTTCCCCTCTGTTTCAGGATCTCTAGAATGTCTGCGAAAGAGACATCTTCAGAAGGGGAACGTGGGGAACCCGTGTCAGAGGTGACAGACTCAGGTGAGTCTAAGTGCTTCCTCTTACACTTTCTCTTCCTAGGGGGCTCCCCTGCCAATTCAGGAGAGGCCTCGGAAGAGGATGAGATTCCCACAGGGGATTCTTGAGGAGCTTGCTCTCTGCGGTCTGGGATGAGGGAGTGAGTCGACATAACCAAAGGCACCGAAGTGGGAGGGGCGGACGGAGCCAACTGTGGAGTCGAACAAGGTTCCAACACACTCCGCATGACCTCGAATGCACCCCTGTCAGGCAGAGCCAGAGGTCCCCGCTCCGAGAAGCTGAGAACCTCCCTCGGCACCGACAGAGATGGCTCCGAGGCCGATGTTGGAGCCGAACTCACCAGCGCCGAAGCACCGAGAGGGAGAGGGGGGTTGGACAAGGGTCCGATGCTACTCACCCCCTCGGAGCCGACAAGGGAAGCCCGGCGCTGAGATTCTTCAAAGGAAGAAATCGGAGCCGACGACGGAGCCGAAGACAAATGTATCGGCTCCAACGCTACCACAGTCTCGGTTCCGAGACGCCCCGGCTCCGAGCTCAAAGGAGACGGAGGAGGAATATTAATTGGAACAAGCTGAGGCATCGACTGATGAGTCGGACTCTGGAGCATTTGGGCCAGTGCCTCGGACTTCAAAAGTCTACTCACTACCCTCTGGAGGTCGTGATCTGAGAGCCTCGATGACCTGGAGGAGTGAGATCTATGGCTCCGTTCAGACAGCAGGGGAGACGCTGGAGCCGAATGAACGGAGCCAAGGGACGGTGACCTCGATCTCTTTCTAGATGTCGGCTCCGATGGTATGATCGGAGCCGACCCATGACTCTAATGCCTCAGCTCCGGCCGGAGCCGAGGAAACCACTGAAACAGCAGTCACAGACTCATCGGTTCCAGCCGGAGCCGATGAAGCAGTAGGCTTCAAAGCCTTAGGCCTCGACTCTGAAGCTGGAGCCGAGGTCTTAGAAGCCTTAGAAGGTTTCCCAGAAGACACAGGAAGGGAACCTTCAGGCTTAATTAAACCCCTCAAAATGAGTTTATTTTTTCTCTCCTACAGGACTCTAGGGCTAAAGCCATGGCATACAGCATAAGAGTCCTGCAGGTGTAAAGGTCCCAGGCAGTACACAAGAAGTGTGACCGTCTGTCAGAGACATTTTCTGACAGCACGAGTCACACTTCTTGAAGCCTGAGACCTTTGTATCCTTGGACATACTCAAGGAACCTGAAGTGTAATCACACACAAAAACACACACACACAGATTACACTGATAGGATTAAAAAGGGAATTATTTAAAACTAAAGGTAAGTTAATAAAAGTCCCTAAGTAAACACACACGCACCCTAAGGAAAGGGAGGAAGGGCCCGAAGGCCTTAGGGAAGAACTATATGTTCTTTATAAAAGGAGGGGGCTGGAAACTAAGGTAGTAAGGGATAAGTAAGTCCAGTACCCTAAGGGGGAAGAAAAGTACACTAAACTAGTCTAAGTTAAAGAATTTAAACTATTCTAACTTTTACTAACCTGGAGCCGGTAGAAAACACACCTCGATCGCTGTAGCGGCAAACGAGATCTGAGGTAACTCTCGCCTAGCATTGTGGGATATAGGGGGAGCCTCGAGCCAGTGGAACCAACTCTCGAGCTTTTAGGGTGGCCGAGTCGGAGCCGAGGATCGGCTCCGAACCCATCCAGCAAGAATGAAGGCGAGATAGACAACTTAACATATACTTTTCAACATCATCTGGCAGGTTCTGAGAATGCAACCAGGCAAGCCTCCTCAAACTAGTACCAGTGACTATAGCCCTAGAAGAAGTATCAACTGAATCATATACATAATGCAAAGAGTGAGTAGTAACTTGAACAGCTGAAAAAACTAAATTATTTAAATCAGATTTTTCCTCACAAAAAGAAACTGCAGACAAAACATTCCTCATACTTTCACAATTAGAACAAACTTTAACATTATGAGCCTGACAATTCAAAATTGTGAAAATCAAAGTTGCAGATGGCTACACTTTTCCCCATACTTACCAATTATTTTCCCATCCTTGACAAAACAAGTAGGACTGGAATTAGCAGAAGGATTAACTAATGCTATAGACGCTAAGTCAGGTTTGGGATGAATGTATAAAAAATTAAAAAGACTGAGGAACTTTACACAATCTATCTCTGTTTTTGGAGAATGTAAGATGACTGTCAGGAAAATTGCAGCCAGTGACTCACATTCTCCAAAACTGACAAAACAGGAGGAATAGATGAAAGTTATGGAAATTCCATCTCAATAGCTAATCGTATTTTCTGAGGAACTGAAAATCCTTACTGTTCTTCCACCAAAACCATTCTGGAAATAGTCTAAGAGAAAGAAAAATATCCACAGGGAAAATCAGACACTGTACTTTCCTCTGAGTTTGAATCAGAAATCTGAGGAGAAAACCCTACATCCCTCCCTTCTTCTTCTTGTTTAGATTCAGAGTCTTGAATCGGGAAAAGAGGTATCTCTCTTTCTTTTACCAGAAACTACCTTATTAGAAAGATCAACAGCTTGAATTAAACACTAAGCCAAATCAAGTAAACTACTCCTGACTACAGAAATTTCAGGAGGAACAGATACATGCTTAGTTTTCTATTTCTGTTTGACAAGAAAAGAGAGCCCAATAGTGTTGTTAATGGTAGCAGCAGCAGCTTCCTCAGGGATGGACAGAGCATTCTTAATAAACAGGGAAGCCCTCTCTGTTTCTTCTCCCAAGAGCGACAAGAGTGTCTCTCCCTTGCCCACTGAGGGGACACTAACAGCCACAAAGGATGTGGCTAATGCAATGGTCCATAGTGGCTGCAGGTGCTACAGCTGAGAAATCCAGGGTAAAAGATGAGTGTTCTGAGGAACCAACTTTGGCCACAGCAGAGTGACCCACCTGCAGCTTAGACAAATTACTATCCTGCTGTGTTGGTAAAGTCTGTTTCATTAACTTTTTCCTTTTGTGGCTGGAAGAAGGATTGACTGTGGGACTGGTAGTTTGTTCCATGGTCAAGCTGAAAATGGTGCCTCTTTCCTGGGGAAAACAAGCAGAAGATGCAATTAAAATGTTTAAGTTATGAAAAGTCACTTTTTACTCACAAAAGCACTTTAGTACAATACAATAGACAAAATTTCTCCACAGGAAAAATGTTTTTCAACTACTTTAAACAACTTTTAAAACTGACAGGATAAAAGTGCGCTCCCATTTAAAAGTACAGTTAAATTTTGGGACAGTCCATTAAAACACAAACTCCCAGATTAAAAATAACTTTCTTAAACAGGAAAGTACATTTAAACAATAACAATGTTTGCTGTAAGGTTTCTCCCCAAGGGAACTTATCTGCTCAGCAAAGGAACACCACAAGCTGGCAGTTGATCCTTGAAAGCCCACAAATGAGCTTTCTCATCAACTCAACGGCAGAAAAGCTTTGAAAGGCTTGGAGTTCAAACCTGTGATTTTTAGTGGCTCAGCTCAAGCTGCCTAATGGTTTGAGCACATGGAAGGTGCCCTGAAGCTTTGGAAGCTATCCAGCCGTTAGACCCTAGGCAAGATATAACCTATATAGCCAAGGCTATTACAGCAGTGATCAATATGATGAACATAATAAGTTGTTAGCTAAGTATGATCTGCGATGTACTAAGTAGCAGGAAATGGGTAGAATACATTATCAAAGTTGTCTTTATCTGCCAGTAAAGTCTTTGTTTCCAGTAATCTACTGATTAAAACAATGGCAACAGCAGACTGAAGTACATCCCAAAATGCATGTTTCCAAATAAGAATAATATGCCTCAGCAAAAATAAATACATAAATAAATAAATGTCAGGGATGGGGGGATCAAATACATTAGTGGACATGGATGTAGCTTTGGATGGTTGTAATTTGCAAATTGACATCAGCTAGTGACTGGGAGTGGTTTATTTTTGTTTTTTTTGTGAGATATTCTGAAGACAGTGACCATTCACAAACTTGCAAGTGCAGTACTGCCACAATGACAATGTCATCTGCTTTAACCCTGGATGTGAGTCAACACAGACTTGTAATGTCTGATGGCTATGCAAGACTGCTACAATTCCCAGAATATTTATGTACAAGTCAGGCTCTACCATGGTCCATAACCGCATGCCTAGGAACAGCTAAAATAAATAATAAAGTCTAAGCAAAATATGCCTGTGTTAAGGATCCAGAAAGAAACATTTACAAAGAAAGCTATTATCTTCATTAAGTTCTTAAATTTCAACCAGTACAGCTACATCATGTGCAATACAGATAAAACAAGAAAACACCTTCTGCAACTTCTACACTAATCAATCATGAGACCATGAATTTCATTTGAGTAGCAACATGCAAGACACACTATCTCTAAAGTAATTTCATTCGCACACAATGCTAAACAGCTCTGAACATTTTTCACTATACAGTGTAAGAAAACTGCTGCATTTTGATATTATACTTAACTTGTTGCTGCTAATGGTGAAGAGTATTTCTACAGTGCTGTGCTCAGTAAAATAATGTCCCGGCAGATATGTGCACAGGTGAGGAAATGTTCATGACAAATTGATAACAAGCATAACATTAAGAAAATCATCTGAGGTTCGTTCTTATAATCAATAAGCACATATTGACATGGACAGAACCCATCTGCCAAATTCCTCAACAAAAGCACAGAAAAGTAAAAACAGAGAGATGACATGGCATGGAAATGCATGTCCCTTCTCACCTCACGTGTTCAGTAATTGCATGGTGTTAGCTCTGCAGAAAGTTTTGATTTTTTATATCATGGATCTCAACAAAGGCACAGAAGTATCTTACCTGATTTGTAATGTTTTCCTCTACAAAAAGAATGGACCTTAAATTTGGCTTACCAAATAAGTAACTATTTTGGTTTGTACCATCAACTGGTAGGAACTGGATTAATGACAAAAAAGCTATAAATGGGATGGCAATTCTGAACTATATAGAGACAAGGGCAAGCAGAGTCTAATTTAGGTCCACAATGCTACTGTGCTGAACAACTGAAAAACATGACTCTTCCAATTTATGACACTACTGTATTTAACAGTGCTGCCATCAGTTACAATAATTTAAAGTCATGTACTCACCATAACTAGTTATCTGTGTTGTCCATTTTCATTCTTTCTCAAACCATGGGTTCGGACCTGATCCTTGGATCTGACTCGGCCGCATACTTCCATTTTGAAATTTTTATAAAAGGAAGTGATGTTGCATCATGTTTTTATCTCTGATGAAGGCCTGTTGTATGTTTTTACGGCAAAAGCACTTAGACTGATTATTAAACATTGTTCTGGTGTGCACTGGTGTTTTTTTACACACTACATTTTCTTGGATTTATTTTTGTTTTATGTTGGGCAGTGAAATCTGTTTGTTGGTGACATTGTATATTCTGAGATCTGGGCTTGAAATTTGTGATGCTTCTCCTCATTAGTTCCTGGATCGCATACTCCAGACTTTGGATCCAACTTTCGAGCTCCTCCCTCTACCCATAATGCCTTAATCCATCCCGATAATGTCAAACTGAGTTTGCTACCATTAGTCCATAAAGTTAGAGAAAAACAGAAGAAGCTGACAGAGAAAGGAAGGGCTCAAACCTAGAACAGTAGGTTCCAAAACATAGTCCAAGACATCTCTCCAGAAATGGAAGGATGGGGATGGATTGGAGGGAAGATGTGGAAGAATAAAAATGAACACCACAGATGCTTAGTTATGGTAAGTACATAACTTTAACATCTGATGTTGTCCTTTTCATTCTTCCTCAACCCATGGGACAGAGTTCCCAGCTATGTTGATCTTGGGTGGCCCTCATGGGAGGATATTCCGGAGTACTGCAGAACAAGAGGTGGCTCTGTTTCTAGAAATAATATCCAATTTGTAATGAGTAACAAAGGTATGAGCACTAGACCATGTGGCTACAGCACAAATATCATCAATAGTTGTTCTTGACCAAAAAGCAGATGAAGCAGCCATGGATCTGGTTGAATGAGCCTTAGGAGGTTAGGGTACGGTCATGCCTTGTTGAAAGTAGATCCAAGAAATGCAATCTGTAATCCATTTTGCTACAGTGACCTTAACTAGGCATCCCAGTCTTTTTGGTGAAAAAGAGACAAACTGATCTGATTTTCTGATTTGTTTTATCCTGTGAAGATAAAAACATAACTGCCTGCGTACATCAAGGAGATGAAGCATATGTTGTTGTGTCTTTCGGCTTTTCCCGGTTAGGGGTCGCCACAGCGAAACTACGGTCCGCTAATAATTGGCAGTGGATTTTTATGTGCCGAGTTGCCAGCCCTGACGCACAACCTTCAACGAAGGTATGCCCATTCATGCATGTCTCATCACAGAAGGCGCTCTAGCTGAGAATCGAATGGGACAACGTCTTGCTGTGAGGCGACAAAGCTACCGCAGCACCACTACCGCAGTACTAGGAGATGAAGCATATATTATCCTTTATTTGAAAAATCTGGAAAGAAGATTGGTAAACAAATGGAATGGTTAAAGTTATTTTCAGAAGCCACTTTGGTAAAAAAAGAAGGGTTTGTCCATAAGGTAATTCTATTTTTATGGAAAATGATGTAAGGTTTTTTTGAGGAAAGAACCTGGAATTCAGATATCCTCTTTGTAGAAACAATGGCTACTAAAAAGACCGTTTTCCATGAAAGGAATGTTAAATCAGCTTTAGCTAAAGCTTCAAAAGGTCTCTGAGTTAGACCTTGTAGCACAACTGTGAGATCCTGGAGAGGTGAAGGATCCTTTACTGGTGGTTTGAAAAGAAAAATACCCTTTAGGAATGTTTTGCATAATTTGACGAAACCAAGGAATAATTTCTGTCTCCTGTGTGAAAATTAGAAATAGCTGCTAAATGTAGTTTAATCATAGAGAAACTAGATACTTCTTTAAAAACATTGCTAAAAATTGAAATACTGCAGAAACTGGAGCAGAGAATGGGTCAAGCTCATTATTGAATGCCCAAAGGGAGAATCTTTTCCACTTGCTCTTGTAAACTTTCTTAGCAGATTCCTTTTGTGAGGCCAAAATAATGGTATGTACAGGAGAAGAAAGCCTGGGCTGTCTAACCATTAATGGAAGTGGAGAAACCATGTGATTAGTTTGAGGGCCTGGATACTGGGATGATGAATCCCTGATGAGTGAGAGAGGAGATCTGGAGTTGGCTCCAGTATCCATGGAGGATAACAAAGATGAGACCACAGGAAGGGGAGCCATACCTGTCGAGGACAGAAGAGGACAATGAGGAAGACTGAGCTCTTCAGCCAACTTGCTTTCTGCAGAAATTTGGGAATCAAAGGAAAAGGGGGATAAACAAAGAAGACAGAAGGGCCAAAAATGGACTACAGGATCTCTTGGTGACTCCCCTGTGAGGGGATAAGAGCAAAGTGCCTGCTGCACTTATTGTTGTGTGAGACACAAAGAGGTTACAGGAAGGTTGGCCCCAGTGATGGAAGATCCTTTCTGCCACAGACTGACTGAGAGACCACCAGTGACGCAGCAGGATGGATCTGCTTAACTTGTCCACTAACACACTGTTTTTTCTTGGAATGTGCATTGCAATTAGAAAATGGTCTGATGAGATCGACTACTCCCATACCTTCATGGTCTCTCTGCAGAGGGGAGGAGATAAGATCAGGTTCCTCCTTATCTGTTGATGTACCAGACCACAGACATGTTGTCGGTCTGAATTGCAATAGTCCCTAGAGAAACAGCATCTTGAAATGCCTGCAATGTCAGTGGGACTGCTGTCACCTCTAGTACATTGATATGCAGATTGGTCAATTGGGGGGACCACATGCCTTGGACTGTCATTCCCAAGAAATGCACCTACCCCCCCACTCGGTTGGGAAGTAACCATGGTCACTGTTGCCACTGGAGGTGGTAAAACAAAGGGTCAGTCTATATGAATGTCATCTGATTGACTCCAACAGTGAATGTGTCATTTGCAAATCGGAAAGGATAGGGGTTGACAAAGAATGGGCCACAGAACATCCAGAGTCCATTGAAGAACGCATATAAAGAAAAGTGCCAAGTGAACAATACAACAGCTGTTGCCATGCTTGAAGTGCTAGTGCTTGAAGGACTGATCGTGTTGGAGGAGATGGAAAGGAAATAAGTAGATGAACCTAATTCCTGGATAGTTGATATGCAATGAGGTGGTAGAGATGCTATTTGTGCTGTTGTATCCAGAAGTGTATGGTCTCAGATGAGCACCTACCACTGCCATATATTAGGTAAACACCCTGGGGGCTGTGGTGAGTCCAAAGGGCAGGGTTCTGAATTGAAGTGACTGGCTCAAAGCCAAAAGTGCAACTGTCTTCTGGGTGCCTGTCTATTTTGATGTGATAGTATGCATCCTGAAGATCTATTGAGCACATTAAATCAACCTTGTGAAGAAATGGTAGGCTGGCCTGTACTGTGACCATTTGGAACTTTGAATTCTTCACATACTGATTCAAACTGCTTAGATCCAAAATTGATCTGAGGTCCCCAGTTTTCTTGGGCACTAAAAAGAAGCATGAGTAAGTTCCAAATCCTATTTGGTCTAGTGAGACTTCTTGGACGACTGTTATTTCTAGCAGCTTTTGAATTTCTTGTGCAGCTTTCTTCCTCTAACTGGGTGGAATGTCAGGAAATTTCTTCCTCTTATGAAGAGGGAGTTGGAAAAATGGAATGAAATAACCTCTGGATATGATTTTTAGCACCCAGTTATCTTTTATTATGTTTGCCCACTTCTGGGTGTATGTATAACTGTCCCCTGACTGCCTCCAGAACTGTACAGTCAGGTAGCACCTCAGGAGTGATGGAGGGGTCTATCAGGAAAAGACTTCTGGAAACCCTGGTTCTGCTGGCCTCCTCTGCTTCTAGGGCAAAATGTCCTATTAGAATTTCCTCCTATGCCTCTGGAGAAATTGTCCCTGTGTGGATCTTGCAAAGGTCCCTGAGATTTTCAGAACCATATTTTCTTACCACCTCTCTGATTCCTGGAAAAGGTCAGTTGAGGTATAGAAAACTTGATTCCTATGGCAAACAGGATCTTTCCATCTTGTTGCTGCAGGTTAAGCATCTGTTTTACTGATGTCCCAAACAAGAATATGCCATCGAATGGGCCATTGATGAAGGATGTCTTAAAATACTCCACAAAGTTTCTTAGAGTAATGCCTGAACCAACTGCTCATGAGGAGCCTTCAGCTGTGTGAGAAATCAACCTCACTGAAGCGTTTGAGACAGACAAAAGAGTGGCCAGCTGTGAGGATGTTCTTTTGAAATCCTCTGCGGACATGGACTCTGAGAAAGTTTTTGAAAGCTCTTTGGCCAAATCTCTCTGAAGTCTCATAAAGTGTGTCAGGTAATTGACAAACCTCAGGGCAAAGGTCACCGAGGCAAACACTTGCTTTCTGAATCTGTCCAACGCCATACATTCCCTGTTTGGTGGATGGACAGAAGAACTCTGTTCTGCTAGCTCTTTCTTGGTGGCTGCCACCACCACCATAGCATCAACTGGGATTCCTTTCCTTAAGTGGGGTCTGTCTTTAGTCTGGCTAAGAATTTGCCAGGTCTCTTTGGAATAGGCTAGATGGTATCCGGCTCATTCTAAGCTCATAGGGAAACTAAATTAATGAGTTCATGTGCTGGGGAGGGTAACATAAGACACAAAAAACAGCACCGTAAATGTAAAAAAAACAACACTTTAATACGTTAAGCGCTTTTCGTTTAAATAAAATATCAAACTTCTTCAGACATTATTTAAAACGATGGCAAATATTTTAAATGGTGTTAATGAACTGCCTCATCCTTTCACGACAAGAAATGACATCATTCCCTATTCGTAAAATGTAAAATCCATTAAAACATTGTAACTAAGCACATATTAGATGTATATATTTGTTGCTACCAGATCCACATATTATATGTCCTTTATATTTGGATTTGGATTAAATAATAAAACAAAAAAATAAATAAACAATATATCATGCACAAATAAAAATGAAAAGTATTCCAACTCCTAAATAATACAATACAAAATTGCCCTCCTCTTGTAGCAGCACCAAAAGGGAACTATATAATTATTTATTTCAACTATTTACTTCAAAACCAAAAATACACTTTATATATATTAATAAAATAATGAAACCATATACTGTACCTAGCTAATGATTTTACTCTAAGAATGCTCTTGATTGCACAATAATTGTTAAGTCCCGGCCTTGCATATGAATACAATAACAGTTGACACATTAATTCTGCTTTTTCCAACTGCAATGCCAAGGGACAACCCCCCCCAGCTAGCTCATTGACTTATTGAACCACACAAAATTGGAACCTGTGGTCAGTGAAATTGTGGACATGCTTTGCAAGTGCATTTGTGAGATTAACTCTTCTTATAGCATATAAATGCTCATATACTCTTTCTTTTAAATTACTAGTGGTTTTGGCTATATAGTAAGCTGGACAGCTTTTACACATTGCAATACAGACTCCTTTCGTTGTATTACAATTAAACCTACCATGTATATAATATTTTGCACCATTAACCTCAACAAATTGACCCTGATACATAACACTGCAATAGTTGCACATACCACATCTACTCATGCGCCCCTGGTTAACATTCCTAAAGTTCCTACTACCCTCAGTTAAACTCGTCAAACGTCTACCTCTCCTAACCACCATTCTAAAACCATCACCTAGTTTACTTCTGATCTGCACAGCAATCATCTATAACTGCCCAGTTCTTTATCATTATAGTTTTTAATTCATAAAAATGTGTACTGAATGCTGTAATAAATGTAGCAGTATAATCAAGTTGATTGCCTGCACATCGAACCTCAACTTGGTTACCTGACTGACTTAAACTTGGCATGAAATAACCACTAGCTCTTTTTTGCTTGACCTCTGCAAATAAATCATACAGTAATTCCCCTGGGTAACCCCTTCTCTTGAACACTGTTATTAATTCCTCACACTCAGTAACAAAATCGTCATCCAAGCTAATTATCCTTGCAGCATGGACAAACTGCCTTTTTACAACTGATTTTCTGTTAGCTATAGGGTATGAGCTTGTAAAATGTAAGAAAGAGTTAGAATATGTTGGTTTCCTATGAATTTTGGCTAGAAATCTCTTATTAACTCTATCCTTGCTTAAATTGACGTTAAGATAGTTTATTTCCTGAGCATTACTCTCATGCGTAAATTTTAAGTAACTTGATTATACTGCTACGTTTATTACAGCATCAGTACACATATTTATGAATTAAAAACTATAATGATAAAGAGCTGGGCAGTTATAGATGATGACGTGCAGATCAGAAGTAAACTAGCTGATGGATTTAGAATGGTGGCTAAGAGAGGTAGAAGTTTGAACCATTCTTGGATCCATGCCTCGAGGATGGAAACTGACTTGAACTATCCAGGCTCTAGGCTCCAAGGGGCAGGGACAGATCTGACAACATTGGAGTGAATCCCAGATGTACAGACCCAACCCCAACAATTCTGCTCCGGGACTCATTCCAATCAAACAGTATAGGAGCGGAACTAGTCAAGGATACCATCAAAGTTGAAGAAGACATGTTCCTCAGATCTGACTCTGGACCTCTCAAGGATTTTAAATCCTGGGACTCCGAAACAACTGGACAAATTGGAGAAGGAGGTAAAATAGTTTTGGATGTTGTAGGAAGACTGACTGATCTGATAGGGGATGGAGCTGGTAATAAGTCCCCCATCTGCATCTGAGCTCTGAGAAATGTTTGCATCATCCTATCCACATTCGCTTCCAATAAGCTTCTGGAGGACCTGCAGGAAGTAGTGGATTGTGGCCTAGAATGTTTATTAGGTGTCTGAAACAATGGAGAATGCACAGTCGGTGGTATGGGCTTAATTACATATTGTGGAGAAACTAAGAGGGAGGACAGAAATAAATGGCTAAATTCAGCTAAAGATAAAGTTTTAACTTTTAAAGAGAGAAAAAGGTTGAATTAACTCACAAACAACTCTATAATAATGCTTGATTGAGAAACGTGCATCTGTTCGCAATAGCAGCAAATAAGATCTGAGGTTATGGGGATGAACTAAAGCATAATGGGTAGAGGGAGGAGATTGAGAGTTAGATCCAAAGTCTGGAGTATGCAGCGGGTCAGATCTGAGGATTGGATCCAAACCCATGGGTTGAGGAAGAATGAAAATGATAACATCACGTCATCATTTAATTGACAGTTTAGTCTAACTCTTAAGCTCTATTCTCAGCAAGAGTGATCTCTTACTTTAAATATAGCATACCCCATCTCCATCGTAATCAACAGAACCTTATCTGAAGCCACCACCCCCTCCATTTGGAAAATATCTCATGTAATACCATTCCATAAAGGAGGTATCGCCTTCAAACTGTCAAACTTTAGACCCATAGTTATCCTGTCACCTTTGGCAAAAATTATGGAGAAGTGTGTCCATAAACAACATATACATTATCTTACCCAGAAAAAACTGTTGGCTAACTCTCAGCATGGTTTTAGGCCACACCACAGTACCACCTCAGCCCTCCTATCCTAACACCATAAACCATAATCAAAACAATAGCAAGCTTTCCTCAGCCCTCTTTTTAGAGCTCTCCAAGGCCTTCAGTATGGTCAACCACCAAATACTCATGCACATCCTTAAGGCATTCTCACTAAATAGCCATGTACTTCAATGGTTTCAATCTTACTTGTGTGGTAGACAACAAGCTGTCCTATGGCAGGGCAAACTATGAACCAATCTATCCATCACCCTAGGTGTCCCCCAGGGCTCCATACTAGGACCCCTTCTTTTGTCTCTCTTTATTAATGACCTTCCCACTGTCATCCCAAATGCTACCTGTATCCAATATGTGGATGACTCCATCTTGATTTGATCAGTCACCCCCCCCCCCCGACAGATGTAATGACATTAACCCATAATACTTTCAATATAGTTGAAAACTGGCTCTCTGTCAGCTGATATTAACCCCTAACAAAACAAAGTTGCTTCTTTTCTCCCCCACTTGTAAGTCTTCCTCACTACTCTTTACCATAAAATCTAATAATGGTACCATTATCTCCCCAGATGCTCAAACCAAACTCTTAGGCATCACAACAGACAACACCCTCAAATTTGATATCCATGCCATTAACAAAAAACTTAGCTCCCTCTACAAGATCAAACCTTTTCTTACTCCATTTGCTAGGACTGCTACTGCTCATTCCCATCTACTGTCCACTCTTCTCTATGCCTCCCCTCTACTTACTAATTTGAATAAATCCACTCTTAGCAAACTCTCCAGCTGTTATAACCACATTGCTAGATTTGCAACAGGCACAGCCTATAGGACCCATCACTGTCACAACCTAAATCTTCTGGGGTAGCTAGAATGGCCTAGCCTACTTCAGTACAACCAGCTTATAATTGCCCATAAAGTTCTCAACCACTCTGATAATACGCCTGCACTTAAAAATATCATCAACCCTTATAGCAACTTGAGGTCACTTCGCTCTTCTAACTACTGGTTCACACATCCAAAATCAACAACTCTGCTGGGGACTCTCTGTTTGCTAACTCTTTTGTCAAAATGCGGAACTCTCTTCCTGCTGATCTTGCTCTTGAACCCTCTCTTAGTTAAAAAAAAGCCTCAAGCTATACTTTAAAACTCACTGGCTATGTCTGTGTTCAAAACCTGACTAGATCCTCCTCTATAGTCTGTAATCATGTTACATTGCCTAGTCAACTTGTCAACACTGTTTTAAAAATGTATGATTATAATACCTGCTTGCTCAACTGGAGACTATAAACTGTGTGTAACTTGTAATCATTTTGTGATTTTTACTGTATGTTCTACCTTGGAACTTTTCTCCTTGGGCCTCCGCTGAAAATGAACATGAATCCAGTCAGACTATCACGGTCAGCAAATGTAAAATAAATACATAAATAAATACATACATCAAGAAATAAGGTTGCAGGTTGTTAAGCTACCCAAGTACAATAGTATAATACCTTCATTTATGAAATGCATCTTTGTTTTCCTCCTATCTGAATCCCTTAAGGCCCCATTTGTACACTTAAACGTTTTCCAGTGTTATGTAACTTACACTTTGTAGAAGATGTACATTTCCTAAAACATTAACTTCGCCATGCAATGTACTATACACACTGCTAGTATTCATATAGGTGTCTGCTATGTTCTGTGTATCTCATATAGGTATCTCCTATGTTTTGTGTATCTGGACACAGAGTAAAGCCTGAGCAGCCTTACTTTAATAGTGGTCACACCTGCTCTAATCATATTAGACTTATAATGTCTGTACTACATCCTTTATCTACTGTGGGAAGGCGGGAATATATGCTTGTAGTGTTATTTTCTTGTATGCATTTGTGTCTCTACTACAGGACCTTCAAGTTCCCATTTCACTGTTATTCATTCTTCCCTCTTCTCAGCATTCAGCAATGCTTAGTGAGGGAGTCAAAACAGGTTAATGAGGCCATCATCAAAAGAGGGTTTGGAGATATTTCTATGTTCCTAACTCATTCTCCCTCTTGGCCGTCAGTCATGATGCAAAACCCACTATGCTGAACCATATTGTCAGACTGTCATCCAGGCAGCCATCGGGGGTATTGTTGTGTGGCCCTACCCCTCCTCTATCAGCTGATGTGTGCACTCATATATACTAGGGACTGCTATGCATTATTCTGTGGGTGTGCATGTTTCTGTACAAACCCCCAAAAAAGCTACCACATAAATGCATCTTGGCAGAGTCAGGAATATGTCCTCAGTCCAAACACTGCATGTCATGTACCTTTTCTACAGCAAATACCAGCACTGTAGTGGGAAAAAATACCTCCCTTCCCAGGATAGATGAGCCAATGACGGCTGCTCTTACCCTGCTCTTACTCACCTTCCCTCTCCTACCTAGCTCCTTAAGTGTCCATGCCACTAATTGGTTTCAGATTACCTGGCCTGCAGTCAAGGACTCATCCATCTATGCTTCAGAGCCAAACTATTTTCTCACAAAATTTTTATTTAGAATTGTAACTATGCTAAGATGATCATCTTATTTCTAACTGGCCCACTTGTGCTTCTATATATCCCTTGAAGTTTGAACCACCCTGCTCTCCTTATCTCCTGTCTCTGTTTCTTGATCTGGAAGAACATGCCTACGTGCACTAGAAATTATTTAACATCTTTTAAACTATGTTGCCTGTATGACTCATTGATTTACAACTTAGCCAGGAACCAACTCCACAGGCAAAACTGGTTGGAAATTCAACCCAGTGAGGAACTACAATATAACCATTTTTTGGTGGGGAGGGCAAGTCCCCCTGCATCCAAACGTATAAATACAAAATCCACTGTTGCACCAACATGGAGAAAAGAAAACAAAAATAAATAAATCACTGCCAGCAAACACTTAGAAGCCACACTGCCAATAATTTCCTATGGAAAAGAGCACTCAGGGTGTTCAACATTGGCAAGCTGAACTTGATCAGACAGAACCTTATCCAGTTTGCACTCAAACAGGTGGAGGAGAAAAGCCTTTTAAATTATTCATGCTTTCTCTTTTCTGTTTCACAACTTCATCCTAATGCAACCAGACATAAGGGTTCTTAATTTTCCATTCTAATGTGTCCTTATACTATGTACTACTAAACAAGCCTCTTATTCTTCCCGACTGCCCTAATCCAACTAAATGACTTACCAATGGCATCTTTGAGGTATTTCTGTCCAATTAATTTCATGTATTCTTCGATTGCTTTTGTGGCAAGTGTGTTCTCACGAAATATGAGATGCTCACGGTCCATGAATCGATCTACTTCTGACATAGCCATATCCGAAAGGAAATCCTGAAAAAAATTATCAGCAGAAAAAAAAATAGAACAGTTTGTATGACACCTGAACATATTACCCAAAGATATATTGTCTGTTAACTCCAGGTTCTAGAAAAGAAAAAGCTGTCAGCAGTGAAGCAACTACCGTCATAGATGATGAGTGAAAAGAAATACCAAGTAGGATTTATGCCTGATAGGCAGTACTTGGGTCAGAGTGTACAGCTACTTCTAACATTCAGACAGATCAGCATCCACATAAAGAAAGCAAAAGAACTGAAAAAATGAAAACTGTAGTACAAAAGGAATAAACATACAACAGAGATGCACATTTCTGAAGCCTGTAAAAATTGTCGAAATGTAATAAAGTTTTAGCAAACCTACACTTTTTTATTCATTTCCTGACTGCATCCCACCACCACACTCAGAAAGACAGTACACACATCTACAATCACACAGACACACACACTAACATGCACACAGACACACACACACAATTTGCGTGGCAGCCTGTTTCAGGTACTAGCACCTTTTCAATATAGAACTATTTCTTTGTGGCCACTTAAACTTTAGACCTGATAATTGCTACTACTTCTCTTTTTTTAAATGTATTGATATTCAGGATTTATTATTCTCTGAAGCTTACTTTATTGACTTGTTTAATGAATCTGAAATCATGAATCACAATCCTAACTTCTGTTTGTTTCCCTTCAGTTTGTGGGAAACATTCTGTATTACACAGAAGCTTCTGAGTTATTTTACAGATGCATAGTTGGCATCTTTAGAACAATCTGCTTTTTTACACTACAATATGGTTTTAAGTTCAAATTATCTTACGCTAAAAGCTTTGGTAGGACTCATTTATGTCATTTAACATGTTTGATCTATGGTCAAGTTTTCTAAAGAATAATTAAAGTATTATCCTGTTCACCATCTGTGTTTAAACTGCAATGTATTTTTGTATTTATGTTTGTCTTGTGTTATGACTGCTCTGGAAACTATTCATCAAGGGACTGTTAAAAGTATTTGCCATTTTAATCATCAT
The DNA here is from genome assembly GCF_019279795.1 of Protopterus annectens. Taxonomy (NCBI): domain Eukaryota; kingdom Metazoa; phylum Chordata; order Ceratodontiformes; family Protopteridae; genus Protopterus; species Protopterus annectens. Next base: position 837,382,704 of record NC_056743.1, read on the forward strand.
GAACTCAAGGCAAAACACTTCAACATATACTTTCGATCAGGTCAACATGTTTGAGTCAGGCAGTGGTACCTGAACCTGTAAGAGTAGCATGTGCTGCTGGTTTCCCAGTTCAGCATTTTCATATTTTCTGCATCTCTGGATGAGATATTGCTGATCATCACACACACTGGGTACATGTACATATCCACATTCCTCACTGCATTTACTATACCTTTCAAACACATTAAACAAGCCAACTGATTGACAGGCTTTTCAATCTCCTCTTCTTTCTTCTTCTCTCAAGTTTCAAAAAGGTGTCAACTGCCAATACTATCCTTCTACATGAAAGAACTGCCCCTGCTTGCCATCCTGGAAGCCAGAATGCAAACAGCAGGAGACTCACATAGACATCTCGCCACTGCACCAGTAGACCTGCTACGGCAAACATATTAGAACTTCTAAACTGAATTTACTATTTGTAAAGATCATGCATGTGCATATGCCTTATGGATGCACTATATGGCATGCTTGGACCAGGTGTTTTAACTTTTGATGCAAAATGTCATTTTTTATGGCTCTAGCTTACATTATCTTGCAGCAGAGGAAGTGCTGTGTCTTAATTAAAATGCTATCTGGCATAATTGTAGTTTGTACCTGTGTTTCTAATTTCAATTTCTGACTGAAAGACCTGCTTCTGCTTCTAGTGAAAGGTGCCCTGTATACGTAGCAAGATAAACAGTGGAATTCACAGTAAACACTGTTAAAGTTCATTTTTCTTTCACACAAAGAATTATTGTCCGTCTCTATGATAGATGGGGATAAAGGCATGACTGCGATACAGATGACCCTGGTTTAGATATCAGTTGGGATGCTGGAAAAGTCAAAAAGGGGTGGATGGGAATGAGTTGCTCTTACTGTCCAATTTACCCTGGGAGTGAGAGGGGTGGCTTCTAGTCAGCTAATCACCACCATACAAGCAAAGAATTGTGCTGGAATGAAATGGTCAAGACCTGAAACTTTGCCTTGGTAATTCCGAGCTGGTGACAATAGCCCTGATTAGCATGTGGGTGGAAGCACACATATGCATTAGAAAATATTGACAACTCACTGTAACGCAAGTGCTCATATCAGCTAATGTAAATGGGTTGGGCCCTTACTTAGAAATGCCTCATTGCCAGGATGCTGGCATGGGCAGAAAGCATCTCTACAGCTGCCTGTCTAATTCTTGCAATCATGATGCAGTCTCCCAGTAGTGTGGCAGAGAAAGGGATATAGACTGATGGGGTGGGTTGATAGTCAGCAGGCATACAGAGAAAAAAACCTAAAAATAATGATGACTGTCCCTTGTTTTTATGTAACCTGACATACCAGTCTGCATTTCGTACACAAGCTTTGTGAACCTGTGTAAACATCTGCTGCGCTTACCATTCCTCTTTTCAGTCTTCAGTGCTCTTTTCTCAGTTTGTACTGTCTATCACAAACATTCAAGCCCCAAACATTCAAACATACGAGCCACAACTCATCAACTAAATGTATTCCCTAAACCTATACTACAAGGTATGTCATTTATCATACAGAAACACACACACACACACTCTCACATTTTTATTACACCCATTGTCAATCAGCCAACTCCATCCACAACACAGTGCATGACATACTCCTTTGTTACTTATTGCAACATATGTTCTGTAGAAGATATGTGCTCTAAAGGAGTATGATTGTGCCTGGTATCATATCCTAAAGGTTACCATGACAAGCTATACATTAGTTTGATATATCTAGCACAAGTATACCTGATTTCAGCTACCACTGCTTGGGCAGGTTGTGACTTGCGCAAGTCAGTAAACTGCTCATAGCTCCAGGACTATCCACGAAAGCACATACTTAAACATGGCAGTGACACTTACCAGGGAGTTAGTCGAATAAAAATCATATGGTCCCCCACCCAATGAGACAGTGCATGCAGTGCCTCCTCTCCTACCTTTGCCTTGCCTGTACTCTGTAGAATGTGTACTAGAGCACAGGCTACCTCTTCCTTGTTCTTTACACTCAACACTGGTTCCAGCACAGCACACAACATGCGATAGTTGTTGGTAACATATTCAGCAAACTCCTTATACAGCTCCATAGGAAGGATGTTCATAGTTTGGTATCGTGATTTTATGCGGATGGTGGGACAGCCTGATTTGCTTTTGCTAGATGTGGGCTGACTGACAGGATACCACTGCTCTACAAACTGACGTCCTGTGACACTAGTGATAGGAATGTTCACCATCCCAATATAGTTAGTTTTTTCCTTCTTCTTCTTTTTGTCAGTGTCCCTATACAGATGAACCCTAATGTTGCGCACTGCAGGTAGATTATTGAACTCAAAATGCTCCCCCCAGAAGACGTTGTCCGTTTTGACCTTACTGGTTGTGCGGGCATACAGCATGTCATCTAGGCACAGCTCACAGTAATAACGCTTCTTAGGAGGGAGATCCTTCGCCTCGATGATCCAGAGCTTTAAAACATTGTCGACTCTCCGACTGTTGTCCTGTACAAATGAGGACAAATAATTATTCTGCATTCTCAGCTCTATTGCAGTTATTTTTATACTTTAGTCACATTCCATAGATCACATTTCTGCTCTATTTTAACTATGGATGTTTTATAAAAAAATAAGACTCAACAGAAACTTATCTTGTAACAACATAAATTATAGCTAAATAGTATCTTTACACAATGAGCTGCCTCACAGGCCGTTGAGCTGGATGGCAAAACCCCAAACAAAAACATCAAATATAGTTATCCTGTAGTCTATTCTACTGCAAAAGATGAAAAAATACAATGCAACACTTGAAACTTGCTTAGATGAAAAAAAATATTTTAAATGATAAACATTCTGATTAAGTCTCGGATAGCTGCATTTTTAGGCTTTAATCGAAAGCACACTGAGGATCTTCACTTCAGCTTTAGCTTGTTCAGTTTGGCTAGAACAATACACATCCAACCTGGAAAGTAAGTGACAAATATGCAGTACTTTTGTTAGTATTTAACAGAAATGTATTGTATGACTATAGGACTGGTGTAAAGTCCAAAATTATTATTGCAGTTCAAACTTACTTGACTTGGGAAAGCCCTCAATAGTAAAAGGCAAATTCCTCTATGTAATGTTATTACCAAAATAGAGCATTTTTGTTTTGACAGATATTGTTTGGGAACTTGGCACTACCTAAATATATATATATATATATATATATATATATATATATATATATATATATATATATATATATATATATATATGAGTAATCTGACTGCTTTCATTTCTGCTTAGCATGTGCACTTCTGCAAGTTATTAACTACTTTTTGAAATAAAGTCTTGTGAAGTTCTACCATACAGAATAAGAACCTGTATTTGTCTGACCAGTTTTTACATAGCTGCCTTGTTTACTGCAAAACTCAGCACTGGTCTTGCTCCAGCATCATAGGTAAACACATTTAGTGGTGCGAGAAACCCACATGTAAGATGTATTAGAATGTATTCTCTTCAGTTCCTCAAGGTCAAGAAATCTTTGCTCATATATGCTGTGTAGTACAGTTTGTGATTTATTTGGACTTTCTCTGCACCTGCACTATTTTTTCCTGGCTCTGAGCAGGTTGTGTATTTTGTTACACAAACATATATAAAAACAAAAAAAAAAATGGAGGATATATATTTATACATATAGTGTCAGTAAAACTTGTGAATGTAATATATACATCAACAATGAAATATAAATATTAGCAGAAAAATACCAAATATAAACAACTCAAAACATCATGAGGTAGGAGGAAGGATAGCTCCAATGCTACAGTGATGTTCTTTGAAAACCTACTGTTATGGTGAGAACCATGTATAAGTGTACTGTTTTACTTGGGGGAGGGTAAATCCAGTATTAAATAAGATCTGAGAAGAATCTCAGACAGTAACAGAATATCCCTGGTAAGTGGAAAGTCACAGACTGCACTGTGGTATAGCTGCACCAGAACCTGTCCAACCATTTGTTGTGCTTCTGGCTTGAACTGTTTTATGAAACTAGACAAAATAGTCTATTATGCTGCATTTAGTACACCCTTAGTAGAAACAATCCAAAAGTATGCTGCAGCACTTTTTTGTCTTCTTCATCCCACCTGCTGTTGACTTTGGGCTCTTCATTGCTAGCTCCTCAAAGTCGCATCCTTTGCAGCTCCTATGCCCTGTCAGGTTACCCAAGGGGGGCTATTACAAAAGGAGGAACTCCCTTCCAAGGGAGGTCCTGCACACAAAGAACCCACCATGTGCAGACTATAAGGGGGTATGCACCTCCCCACACTAAAGAACAGGATGGGCCAGGGGAGGAGCCATCATAATGTACCCTGATGAAGATCTATCTCTAACGATAAGTCTGAATGTGTTGTAGGGAGCAACTTCAGTGAGTGCTCCATCCCTGGCTCACAGGGTGGCCACATCTGCTCTGTTCTTCCACCTCTCCCAATCTGACATCATCTGAATAGCACAGAAGTCTACTCTGGCCATGTCCTAGAAGTTTGTAATGTTGTGAAACACTAAGGTGATAGTTCAGCTGCCATCCATGTACTAGTGATATTTTGTCTGCTGAGGGTATCTGCCAACATACTCTTATTATCTCAGATGATAGCCTGCTGTCCACACCAAGCTGTGCTGGATTGCCCACTGCTATACTAACAAGACTTCCCTACAAAGCTGATAAGACCTTTTAACCCCTCCCCCATTTGTAAATGCACAGCATCACTGTAGTATTGTACATGCTGATCAGGATAGTGTCTGGCAGACAACTGTCCCGGACAGACCCCACTACTTTTGCAGCTGGTCTCATTTCTTTTACATTAGAGGAATTTGATATACTCTAGCTGCCCCATACCCCAGTGCTTAAATGCCACTACCTTGTAGCTAGAGACTTAGGGGACTTGAAGTTTACATAACTGTCTGCTTGTGCTCAAATATTGTGTTTGGGGTGCAGCAACAGACATGGGGACAGAGTGGAGTTGCCGCACCTCACCCCAACACAGCATTTGAGTTTGGGCAAGATTAGTGTAACACGCATAAGGATGAGAGTGCAGGTTGGTATTTACAGTAGAGATCAGGAGGATACTTTAAGTTTAGAGAGCAGGAAGGGAGTTTAGGGTTAGGGACCGAGAATTTCAAGTTTAGGGAGAGGGAAGTTGGTTTTAAGTTTAGGGAGCAGGAAGGGAGTTTTAGGGTTAAGGAGCAACTGGGTGCTTTAGGATTAGGAAGTGGAAAGTGGTTTTAGCATTAGGGAGGATAAAAGGAATTTAAGATTAAGGAGAAGGACTGTTGCTTTAATATCAGGGAGTGAATGGCAAATTTAGCTTCAGTGAGGGAAGTTTAGAGATTTAGGATAAGGGAGTGAATGGGGATTTGCTATGGTTAGGGCTGGGAATGAGAGAGAGTTTTTAAGGTAAAAGTTAGAGTTCTGACAAGGGGTATGTAGTTATGTAGGTTTTGATAGTAGGTTCATAAGTAGGTACTAGGCTATCTGCCCAAAGGCATTTATAAGCCTAGCCAGAATGTGTTGGCTTTCGCCGCCCCCTTAGATTAGTTTCCTGGGCCTCTGTCCAGCAGAGCCACTGAAGTGATCCCCGGGGTAAACTTTCTGTTTCTTATCCACTCGTCAAGGTTTCTCTTGAAGAGTGTTAGTGAGGAGCTCTGCTTAATGTAGATTGAAATCTTGTTCCAAAGCATGGGAAGTCTTTGGGACAGGAATCTATCCCTCCAGCACATCCTATTTGTTGTTGTGGTGAGGTTTAGATCCCTAAAGTGTGTGGCTTGAGGGGATAAGGTTTTCTTTAGGTGGAGCATGTCCATCAATTCTGGGTTGGACATGGCCTTGTATGTCAGGCAGAGATCACCTCTGAATAGGCGGTATGCGACTGAGTACAGCTGGAGTTTCTTCAGTCGAGCTGCATAGGACATCTGTTTGAGGCCAGTGATCCTCTTGGTGAGGTACTTCTGTGGTCTTTCCAGCTGTTGCAGGTGTCTTGTAAGGTACATCCCAAATGGGGCGTTGTACTCTATGATGAGTCTGATGAGTGATGAGTAGAGGGGGCACAATGACCTCTTTTGATCTGGATGCGAACCCTTTTGTGATTAGGTGGGCCACATAGAAGGATTTTCTAGCTACTTTGGCAATTGATTATCAAAGGAGAGATTACTACCTACTTGGGTCCCCAGAGCCCTTATTACGTCTTCCGTATTTAGGGGACTATCACCTATGTGGTACTTTGTGGGTACTTTGTTTTTTCCAAAGGGGATGACTATACACTTTTTGGCATTTAGCTTGAGGCCATGATTTTGACACCAGGTATCTGTCTCAGTGAGACCCTTTTGGAGGATGTCTGTGTCAGACGGAGAGTCAATTATAGCCCCTAGTTTGTAGTCGTCTGCGAACTTGGTCAGCCATAGTCCTCCTGTGCTGGCCTATACCTCTGAGAAGTATATGCCTAACAGGAGGGATCCTACGACTGACCCTGGGGAATGCCACTTGTAACCGGTTTAGAGTCGGACCTAGCTCCCGCAACTCTCACCACGTGGGTTCTGTCCGTGAGCCAGTTGGCAACCCATCTTGTGACGTAGGGGTTTATGTTCAGGCTGGTGAGCTTGTCTATAATACCAGAATGGGGAATGGTGTCGAAGGCCTTTGCAAGGTCTAGGTAGGCTGTGTGTACCACCTTTCCCTCATCTATAGCCTTGGTAACTATCTCAAAGAAGTCCACGAGGTTTAGGAGGCATGATCTGCCCTTAAATAAGCCAAACTGGGTAGGGTCCAGTGTTTGGTGGTTCCCAATGTCTCTGTTAATGAGTTCCATGATGATGTGCTCCACAGCCTTGCAGTCCAAGCTGGTCAGGCTTATACGGCGATAGATCAAGGGGTCTGTTGTGGCTCCACCTTTGTGGAGCGGAATATCCGTTGCTGTGCACCACTCTATGGGTACGTACCTGTGGAGAGGCTGAGTTTGAACAGTGTGTTTAGGTTACGGGTTAGTTCGTCTTTGAGCTCATGTAGGACGCAGCCTGGGACACCATCCGGTCCCATTGATGCTGTGATTTTGACTTTGGAGAGGGCTGTTTTAAGCTGAATGTCTGTGATTTCAGGGGCTCTACATTATTTTGGTATGGTTATGGGCCCTTTTGGGGGTGAGGGGGGGTAAAGTTTGCACTGAACCTGTCTGCCAGGGTGTTGGCGATATCGGTTAAGTTCAGTCTATTTTGTGCCATTCTGCACTAACTCCGAGCAGATCTGAGCATTGCCACTTAGATTCTTGACATAGCTAAAGAATGACTTGTGGTTATCTTTGAAGTCCTTGGGAATTTTTCTTTTGAAGCTTGCCTTGGATGATTTTATGAGAGATCGTAGTTTCTTGATGATACTGATCAGGGATGTCTTCCATTCTTGGGATTTTACTCTTTTCTGTACTAGTTTCCTCCTTCTATTGTATAGCTTGTTTATGGAAGGGGTCCACCAGATTGGTTTCCTTTTCTTGGAGGAGTGAGTCTTGGTTTTGCTTGGGATAGTACAATCCATGTATTCTTGTAGGTGCCCATAGAATGCATTGGTAAAGGATTTTGCAGCTTGGACAATGTTATCCTTTAGCATGGTGGCTTTGAAACTTTCCACCTTAGTCTTAAGTAATGTAAAGTTTGCTTTTGAAAAATTTTTCATGGTGGTTTCCTTGTCTGAGGGTGTGGGGTGGAATGGGGATATCCAAACTGATTTGTTTATGGTCAGATCTAACCAGCGAGGGGTTGACTTCTGGTGTGGAACACCGGTCGCCCATGTTGGTGATGACCAGGTCCAGTATGTTGTCACCTCTGGTGGGAGTGTTGACCAGTTGATTCAGGGCGTTTGAGTTTATAAATTCTAGGAAATGTTGGGCAAGGGAGTTAGTACTTGAGCAGTTCTCCCAGTTAATGTTTGGGTAATTGAAATCACCCAATATTAGGGTGTTTGTTAGGACCTTTATGTTTCCCAGTGTTTCCCGAAATGCGCAATGGGGGTCCTGGGACATGGTGGGTGATCTGCAGCAAGCTATAATTTGAATTGCAGTTTTACCCATTGTTAGTTGCACGTGGATGATCTCTGAAGCATCGTGCTGTGCCACTAACCTGGAGGTGTGGGTATCCTTGATGAATATGGATACGCTCCCACCTTTTGTATTTTGGTCCGGGTTCTGTGGCCAAAATATATGGTATGAGTTGTAGCCTGGTAGTGCTGGCGTGCTCTCTGGAGCCTTAAACCAGGTTTCTGTTACTGCACATATATTGATTTTCTCCATACTGAGGAGTGCTTCGAGTGTGTGCAGTTTCAGGTTTAGACTTTTGCCATTGAGTAGCACTACCCTCAGTTTTTTGTTACTTGTGCTATTAACGGCGGTGGGTTTGTCTTTTGAGCCTTGCCTAAAAAGGCACTGTGGGGGTGGCAAGAGCCTTGGCCAGTATTCAAAAGCCTAAGGGTGACAGGTGCAAGCCGTCTCTAGCGAAGCAGCATGGCTTGTCGAGCATGTCATCCCAGGTGGACAGGCACTGGATCCCCTTTGAATGACACCAGACACTTAGCGAATTGTTGAAATTGATAATTTTTTCTTTATACCATGGTGTCATTCTTGGTGAGGGCAGGATGCTACTCAGGGTCAGGGTCAAACCGGCCTGGGCTAAGTGATCATAGAGCTCTTCCGTGTCTCTTTTCATGTAGTCCATGGAGGGATGGCTCAGGTAAATCACGCCAACATGGACAATGACAGAGTCGTATTTGTACTTGTACTGGAGTGACCTGAGTGCTTGTGTTATGTGGCGGATCCTGGCACCTGACAGGCAGCTAACAGTAACCTTCAACTTATTCAGCCTAGTGAGTAGGACGTCAGTGTGCGTGACTATAGAGTCAACTATTACTAGTATGTTGGGTATGTTATTTTGCCTTAAGGGCTATGACTGTGTGGCACACTGGTTTTGTGAAGTATGTGTTTCATGGTTTGTGTTGGGTGGTGGAGGTTGCTTGGATGTCTGCTTTGGAGGTCTCTGTTGCTTTTGCAGATTTTTATTTGAGCCCCCAAGTATGTTTTCATGTATTTATGTGTTTTTGTGCCGGTGCTGGTTTAATGGGTCTATGTGAGACTGGTGGTGTGATGCAAGTATTTCCCTTCTCCTCTTGACTGTCTGATCCAGTCTTGGGTTGAGAGAGTTTAGCCTCCAGTTTGTCTGTATAATTACATCTCTCGCATGTATTAGTGTTTGGTGGTAGGAGGAGAGGGTTGTCTGTGTACATGAGGCAGTTGTAACATTGCCTCAGAATGCCCAGATTCACCAGTTGGACTGGAGAGTACACCTGAAACTGCTCTTAGGACATGCCTGGATAGGTACAGTGAACTGTTTTACTGAATGGCTGGTAAGGTCGAATAGAGAGCCTTGTCCTTTTGTACAGTATAGGGAGGGTCTAGTGATAGGATTTATAAGTGCTTGTTAGGAGTTTTGAGCAAGTGCCGGGCTGAGAAATGGATGGCTTCAGTGCTTAAGTTGAAAGTTTGTCTAGTTCCAAGGGGAAAACTGAAGAGGAGACTTTGTTGAGCCGGGAATAGTTATATCCTAGCTAACTGGCGCTGCCCGGTGCGCAAAACCGGGCAAATATGGTTTTTATAGCAGGAACATGAAAGAGATAGAAATTAGCCCAAAATAGCCAATAAACTACTAATTTCTGGGCTGAAACCACTCCTTCAGGGAGAGATAGGCTGCTCAAAGCTCCCCTCTCTCACAGGTGAACAGAGAAACTTCCTTCTATCCAAGTAAGGTATGGGCAAACACAGAGATTTGTAACACAGCCCTGAATTCAGCACTAATCTGAAAACTGGACTATACTAGCTTAGAAAGTCGGGAAACAAGTATATAGTATCCCCCCCCCCGAAAATAAAGCAGATACAATCAAAAAAACACTTTAAATGCACAGAAAAGGAAACTTATTGTTATATATCTCAGATCAGAGTTGTAGTCAATACCCCTAGTAATAAAGTAGGAAGAAACACAAATACAGTAAAAGCAGATGAATAAAGTGCAATTTTATATATATATATATATATATATCTATATATATATATCTATCTATATATATATATATATATATATATATATATATATATATATATATATATATAAATAAAACAATAGAAAACGAACAAACTGATTTAAATAAGTTATCCAATTAACCAGAAAAAAGCTTAGAACTGAGCCCTGTTCCAGCAGTCTTCATTCAGACAAGTTCTAACTGCACACTCCTGCTACTAGGGTGCAGGAGGGGATAGAAAATTTACTAGGATTGGGCTGGTGGGAGTTAGGGCAATTAGAGCAAGTGGCGGCAAGCAAGTGTGACTTAAGCTAGTAGTACACAAGCACTTGTAGTAGACATGAAATGAACAGATTTAGCTGGCATGCCAGCATGTAGGGGTCTTCATGCATAATATAAACAGTCTCTCATCAAATGCTGTTGAGGAAAAACAGCCAACACAGATACTCCCACTGTTAAGTTAAAACACCTCAGCTCCAACTCCATTGGTGTAGAGGGATAAATCTTTAACTCCAACCCAGGTGATCTGGGTTGGGTACCTGTTGTAGCTGGCAAGGGCGGGGGAGAATGACAAGGCTTATGCTTGCTTACATCTCTTTAGAGTAGGTGACAGGTGTGGCTCATTGGAATACTTTTCATGGTGGAATCTCTGGTGGAGGCCAGAAATTACACAGAGGTGCTTCTCTACAAGGGCATTGCATCTAACTTACCATGCTCATTGTACCCCAACCACTTGGGTGGATTCAGGCTACTGTTACTGTGTTCTTCTTTGATGCTGATACTTGGTCTAACAAGACACTGGAGAAGAAGATACAGGCTGTTTTTACCTTGCATCTTTTGTGATTTTGCCTGCTTTCTTCAGAATGTCACTTGATTGCAGGGTAATTTCTAGAATACTGTGGAGTAGGTGCATGAAAGAGATGTTTCACTGTAATCGCTCTTTTACACTTCTTTTCTAGGTTCCTTGGAATCTCATCTGCCAGTTTTTTAAATAGGTTCTTAGTGCTTAATGATTCTTCCAGAAACTTGGACTTCACATCTTTTGAATATGGCTCTGTCCTCAAGTCAGGCATACCTCATTAGACCCATACCAGAGGCAAATGCAAATACTCTACATCCTACACGTACAGCATGATATGCAGTTTTCAGCATGTACCACACTACTTTGTAAGAAAATGTAGCTAACTGTTCTAATTAATCTTTTGTCTTCCTATCAGATATAGATGCATATTTTATTGCAAATAATTCAAGGAAGACATCCGATGTAAAACCATGTGGGAAGAAGAGCTCATAGGACTAATAAATAAATTACTGGAAATGAAAACTCATTTTATATAACATATTACATTATTTATCAAACCTGTCTGATATCAAAAAAAATTTGCAAGATATGCCTTTAAATTACTGTATAAACCTAGCCTGCTTATGGTGACCTACAAAGCTATCTGGCCTTTTTGGTGCTGCAGCTTGAGTGTCAAAGTGGTGGAGGTTAGGTCCTAATAATAAATGCATCCTTAAATGTACAAAATGGGGTGGGGGGCAACAATCACTGCTAGGCCTCTTTCATACTAATCATTCTCTGGCATCTCGTTTTTGAGGAAAAAGGGCCTGTACTAGGTCATACAAAATATTCCTCCCTGTAACTTGGTGCCTCTCCAAAGGTAATGTTTTTTTTTTTTTTGGGGGGGGGGGGCCTGAAAAGTTGTACCAATGTGACCTACCAATGCTTCTAAAGGGGAAGTCTATCTGTCTTATCAATTTAAACTGATACTTCAACTTTATTTGAGTACTTAACTCCCTGTACATAAATTAAAAAGAAGCATGAAATTAGACTACAATAATATTTAAAATCTATAAAAGAACATCACTGCAGATTATAAATGAGTATTCAAGATAAATGCTCTCAATGTATAATTTGCAAAAATAACACACACTACTACAAACAAAATAATGAACAAGAATGAATTATGCCAAATTAACTATATACATTTATTTATTTACTTATTACATATGTTGACTGGGTAGTTTGGCTGGGCTTGCATCCCTTTTCATCAGAGTCTGGGAAGAAAATCTCCATTACTGACATAACAGCAATTAAATTAACAATTGTAGGTATTATTAGTGTAAGAAATAAACAAAATACAAACAAAGTAATATAAAATTACTGCAGACTAGCTACTAAATATAAGTTATGTTCTTACCATAACACTAGATCCATGTTGTCTTTTTTCATCCGGTACAACTGTTGGGTTATAAGATATGACCTGATCCTATCTTGGCGCATTTTCAAGAGCTTTGGATCCAGGGTTCTGACACCTCCCCTTCTCATAATTCCTTCTGGTCCTCTGATCAAGCTGGCTAGCTTATAGCAATAAAGCTACCTAAAGAAAATACTGCAGATCTAACAACTTAAACCTACTTGAGCATAGGATATGGGTTGATAGGCCGTCCAAAGACATGGCCACTGGTCAGGTCCAATTGATCAGTCAGGAGCCCAAAAAGTGACAATTCAGGACAGTGAAAGAGGGAGAGAAGGTTGAACCATATGGAACAAGACAACACAGATCTATCAATATGATAAGTTTAAAACTTTTGTATCCAATGTAGACTTTTCCATCAAATTCAGCTGTTAAGACAGATTCACAAGCTACCCGAAAAACCCAGATGGAAGTACATTCCTGAATATGGTGGAGCTAAAGGATGTACAAAATCTGGATTGTACATCCAATCTGTAATGTGGCACAAAGGTATGAACTGTAGATCAAGCAGGTGCAGTACAAATCTCATTAATGGGAACTGTTGCAAAAAAGCCTTGGAGGTAGCTCCAGCTCTAGTTGAAAGAGTTTTTGTTTTTCCAGGTAAAGTTAACCCCATTTTGTCATAAACAAAGGAGATATGGTCAGAAAGCCCAAGGACAGTATTACTTTTAGTTATTCCCTGTTCCAATTTGGATTTTGAGAAGCAGATAAAATGCTGGTATGATTTCTGATATCCTTTGTGCGATGCAAATAAAACCTAAGTTGATGATGAACATCCATCAAATGCAGAGTATATTCCCCTTTGTTTGAAAAATTAAGAAAGAAAACTAGTAGATTTATCATCTCATTAAGGCTTGCTTCAGAGGCCACTTTCTGTAGGAAAAGAGGGTTCGTTTGTAAAAATACCCTAACCTTTTGAAACACAAGAAATGAAGGTCTGCAGGACAATGCTTGTAGCTCAGAAATTCTCCTAGCAGAAATGAATGCCATTAAACAGATTGTTTTCCAAGTCAGGAATTTGAGGTCCACTGAAGGGGTGGCCTTGAAGAGTGCAATATTTAATGCCTGTTGCATTATTGTAATATCCCATGGGAGAACAGGATGTCTTATTGGAGGTCTCAAGAGAAAGGTGCCCTTCAAAAAGAATTTAGAAATCTTCAAGGAAGCAATGGAAGTTTGACCCTGGTCCACACAGAAATTTGAAATGGCTACTACCTGGACTTTGGCAGTTGAAAAAATAACACCTTTCTGAAACAATTCCGAAACTTAAAGAAGCTGGTAGATGAGTTGAAAACGGATCCAAACCTTTGGAAGAAGCCCATATGGTGAAATCTTTTCCATTTGCTAAGGTGCACTTTCCTAGTATTATAGGTTCACAGATAAATACTAGGTTATCTGCCCGAGGGCATCTATAAGCCTAGCTAGAATGTGTTGGCTTTTGCCACCCCCTTAGATTAGTCCCCTGTGCCTCTGTCCAGCAGAGCCATTAGTCCCCCGTGCCTCTGTCCAGCAGAGCCATTAGTCCCCGTGCTTCTGTCCAGCAGAGCCATTAGTCCCCTGTGCCTCTGTCCAGCAGAGCCATTAGTCCCCGTGCCTCTTTCCAGCAGAGCCATTAGTCCCCCATGCCTCTGTCCAGCAGGGCCATTAGTCCCCGTGCCTCTGTCCAGCAGAGCCATTAGTCCCCCGTGCCTCTGGCCAGCAGAGCCATTAGTCCCCTGTGCCTCTGTCCAGCAGAGCCATTAGTCCCCGTGCATCTGTCCAGCAGAGCCATTAGTCCCCCGTGCCTCTGTCCAGCAGAGCCATTAGTCCCCTGTGTCTCTGTCCAGCAGAGCCATTAGACCCCCATGCTTCTGTCCAGCAGAGCCATTACACCTCTATGCCTCTGTCCAGCAGAGCCATTAGTCCTCTGTGCCTCTGTCCAGCAGAGCCATTAGTCCTCTGTGCCTCTGTCCAGCAGAGCCATTAGTCCTCTGTGCCTCTGTCCAGCAGAGCCATTAGTCCCCTGTGTCTCTGTCCAGCAGAGCCACTGCAGTGATCCCCAGGGTAAATTTTCTGTTTCCCATCCACTCATCAAGGTTTCTCTTGAAGAGATTTAGTGAGGGGCTCTGCCTTATCTAGACTGGAATCCTGTTCCAAAGCATGGGGAGTCTCTGGAAAAGGAATCTACCCCTCCAGCATGTCCTACTTATCGTTGTGGTTTAGTTCCCTTAGCGTGTGGCTCTCTGGGATTTGTTTTTTTAGGTGGAGAATATCCATCAATTCTGTGTTGGACATGGCCTTGTATGTCAGGCAGAGATCACCTCTGAGTAAGCAGTATGCAATGGAGTACAGCTGGAGTTTCTTCAGTCGGGCTGCATAGGGCATCTGTTTGAGGCCAGTAATCCTCTTGGCGAGGTACTTCTGTGGTCTTTCCAGCTGTTGCAGGTGACTTGTAAGGTACATCCCAAATGGGGCATTGTACTCTATGATGGGTCTGATGAGTGATGAGTAGAGGGACACAATAACCTCTTTTGTTCTACATGCGAATCCTTTTGTGATTAGGTGGACCACACAGGATTTTCTAACCGCCTTGGCAATATGATTATCAAAGGAGAGATTACTATCTACTTGGGTCCCCAGATCCCTTATTACATTTTCTGTATTTAGGGGACTACCACATATGTGGTAGTTTGCGGGTATTTTGTTTTTTCCAAAGAGGATGACTATGCACTTTTTGGCATTTAGCTTGAGGCCAAGATTTTGACACCAGGTATCTGTCTCAAAAAAAGAGTGTATCTTACTCCCTGCTTTGGAAGTGGGACCCCCCCCCCACAGTCTCAGGCTATGCACTGATCTAAGCAGTGTGGGGGGGGGTCTCACTTCCAAAGCAGGGAGTAATAAGCCACCCCCCTATGGAAGAATTGCACAATGACTTATCCTTAACTCTTCCAAGCCTTGCTCAACTACATGCACCTTTAGGAGAAAAGCTCGCCCTGCATGCAAAAAAAACCTGGGAATTCATTACCCAAGACAAATGGGTTTTAAACATAATTTCCCTATGATACAGATTCCACTTCCATTCACTCCCATCCCCAAGTGGATTGCTGGATCTCCCTCCAAGCCAGTGGGCGGAGGCCCAAAAACAAGTTATCTCTCTCCTCAGCATCAAGACTATTCAACCTGTCTCAGCAGAACAAAGGGGACAAGGTTTCTATTCAAGACTATTACTGGTTCCCAGAAAAGAAAACTCTTGGCATCCTATCCTGGACATGTCTTTCCTCAACACCTTTCTGGTGGTTCCAAAATTCAAAATGCTAACTCTTAAACAGTTTCTTCCTATATTAACCAAGGATGCCTGGCTTGCAACCTTAGACTTAAAGGAAGCTTATTTGCACATCCCAATAAGGGAGTCTTGCAGGAAATACCTACGCTTCAGGACTGGCTCCATGCACTATCAGTTCTCTGCACTTCCCTTTGGCTTATCTACTGCGCCCAGGGTATTCACAAAGTGCCTAGATCCAGCCATTGCATTTTGCAGGCAGAGAAATATTCAGATTTTCCCATATTTGCATGATTGCCTGATTCAGCCAGAGAGTCAGGACTTACTATTACAACACCTGGCATTTTTAGAGAGACTTCTAACTTCACCATCAATGAGAAGAAATCACACCTAGTACCCTGCCAACAGATTATATTCCTGGGATCAAGCTTGAACACAGCTTCCCAGATGGCATTCCTCACTCCAGTGAAACAAGTTTTTTTGACAACCTACTGGCCACAAAAACCCAGCTATATACAATGAAAATCCTGCAAGCCCTGGGGTTCATGGCCTCTTGCATTCTGTTAATTCCATATGCAAGACTGCATATGAGGAAACTTCAATGTTATCTAAAAAGTCTATGGTATCAGCATTCTCATGACCTGGAAACAACAATCCCTATCATCCCTTGCCTAAGGGCAGAGTTCCTTTGGTGGGCAGAGGGCTGCAACCACAACAAGGAACTCCCTTTCACTTTTTATCAGGATGATAAATTCTGAATGACTGGAGTAGACAGGCTGGTAACTCTGGCCACCATTAAAAATGGAGAAACCCATGCAGTCATTTTCAGGGTTTCTATGTCTTGGTGAGGCTGCCCGAACAGTTGAGAAAGAAGGTCTGGACAAGAATCCAATACTCATGGAAGGTGTTTCAGATGAGGCCAGCAAAGTGGAACCAAACCTGCCAGGGCCAAAAAGGTGCAATGAGAATAACCTTTGCCTTATAGGTTCATAGGTTCATACTAGGCTATCTGCCCTAGGGCATTTATAAGCCTAGCCAGAGTGTGTTTGGCTTTCGCCACCCATTTTAAATTAATTTTGCTATACCCTTTTTCGAGGTTAGTATACTGTGCCTCTGTCTAACAGTGACACAGAAGTGATACCCGGGGTAAACCTACGATCCCCCATCCACTCATCAGGATTCCTCTTGAAGAGAGTCAATGAGGGACTCTGCCTAACCTGGACTGGGATTTTATTCCAGAGTCAAGGGAGCCTCTGGGTTATGAATCTGTCCCTCCAGCATGTCCTATTTATTTCAGTGCTGAGGTTCAAGTCTCCCGAGCGCGTAGCTCGATGGGATTTGGATTTTCTGAGGTGCAGCATGTCCATTAATTCCGGGTTTGACATGGCTTTATACGTCAGGCACAGATCGCCTCTGAGCAGGTGGTATGCAATGAGTAGAGCTGGAGTTTCTTTAATTGGGCAGCATATGGCATCTGTTTGAGCCCTTTGATCCTCTTGGTGAGGTACTTTTGGGGTCTTTCCAGTTGCTGCAGGTGTCTGGTAAGGTACATCCCAAAAGGGGCATTGTACTCAATTATGGGCCTGATGAGGGATGAGTAAAGAGGCACAATGACCTCCCCTGATCTAGATGTGAATCCCTTCATGATTAGGTGGGCTATATAAAATGTTTTTCTAACCACTTTGGCCACGTGGTTGTCAAATGAGAGATTGCTATCAACTTGGGTCCCCAGGTCCCTAATTACTTCTTTGTACTTAATGGATTACCACCTATGTGGTAATTTGTGGGCACTTTGTTTTTGCCAAAGGGGATGACTATACACTTTTTGGCATTTAGCTTGAGGCCATGGCTCTGGCACCAGTTGTCTGTTTCTATGAGGCCCTTTTGGAGGATGCTTGTGTCGGCTGGAGAGTTGATTATAGCGCCCAGTTTGCAGTCATCTGCGAACTTGGTCAGCCACAGTCCTTCTGTGTTGGCCTGTACCTCCGAGAAATATATACCGAACAGGAGAGGTCCCAGGACTGAGCCTTGTGGGACGCCACTTGTAACTGGTTTGGAGTCTGACATGGCTCCAGCAATTCTAACCATGTGGGTTCTGTCCTTGAGCCAGTTTGCAACCCATCTAGTGACATAGGGGTTTATATTTAAGCTGGTGAGCTTATCTATAATGCCCGAGTGGGGTATTGTATCAAAGGCTTTTGCGAGGTCCAGGTAGGCTGTGTGGACCACCTTCCCCTCGTCAATGGCCTTGGTGACTGTTTCAAAGAAATTGACCAGGTTTAAGAGGCAGGATCTGCCCTTAACAAAGCCGAACTGGGTAGGATCCAGTGTCTGCAGGTCCCCAATATCTTTTTTTATGAGGTCCATGATGATCCTTTCCATAGCTTTGCAGACCAAACTAGTCAGGCTTATGGGGTGATAGTTTCCAGGATCCGTTGAGGCACCACCTTTGTGGAGAGGGACCACTGTTGCTGTACGCCACTCTTTGGGTACAAATCCTGTGGTAAGGCTGAGATTGAACAGTAGTTTTATGTTTGGGTTTAGCTCTTCTTGGAGTTCATGTAGGACACAGCCTGGGACACCATCTGGTCCCATTGATGCTGTGTTTTTTGCTTTGGAGAGGGCGGCTCTTACCTGAACATCTGAGATGTCAGGGGGGCAGCACTCTGATGGGATAGATATTTGCCCTTTTGGTGGGGGGGGGGGGAGTTTGCGCTGATCATGTCAGCTAGGATGTTGGCAATGTCTGTGGGTTCGGTGTATCTTTTGTCATTTTGGACTAATTCTGAGCATATCTGGGAATTCCCACCCAGGTTCCTAACATAACTAAAGAAAGCCTTGTGATTATCCTTAGTGTCCTGTGCAATTTTTCTCTCAAAGCTGGCCTTAGACGATTTTATGAGTGCCCGTAGTTTTTTGCTAGCACTGATCAGAGATGCCTTCCCTATTTGGGATTTTGCTCTATCATGTAGTAGCTTCCTCCTTCTATTGTATAGTTTGTTTATGGCTGGGGTCCACCAGACAGGACGTCTGCCTTTGGAGGATTGGGTCTTGGTTTTATTTGGGACTGCATGATCCATGCATTCCTGAAGGTGTTCATAGAATGCGTTTATAAAGGATTCTGCGGTCTGGGCCGTATTTTCCACAGGCCCGAGGGCTTTGAAGGATTCCACCTCGGTTTTGAGGAGTGTGAAATTTGCTTTAGAGAAGTTTTTCACTGTGGTTTTCTGGGCAGGGGTGGGGTCAGGATGTGAATATCCAGTGAGATTAGTTTATGGTCTGATCTTACCAGTGAGGGATACACTTCTGGTCTGGAGCATAGAGTCCCCATGTTAGTGATGATCAGGTCCAGTATGTTTTCCCCTCTTGTGGGAGTGGTAACAAGTTGTTCCACAGCATTTGAGTTTATAAATTCTAGGAACCTTTGAGCTAGGGTGTTGGAGCTAGAGTAATGCTCCCAGTCTATGTTTGGGTAGTTGAAGTCGCCCAATATAATGGTGTTTGGAGAGACCTTCATATTTTCCAGTGTTCTCAGGAAGGCTGAGTGGGGTTCCTGGGTTTGGGAGGGTGGTCTGTAGAAAGCTATAAACTGGAAGGCAGTTTTACCCACTGTTAGTTGCACATGGATAGTCTCTGATGCTTCGTTCTGTGCCACCAACCTGGAGGTGTGGGTATCTTTGACGAATATTGATATTCCCCCTCCTTTTCTGGTTTAGTCCAAGTTTTGGGGCCGAAAAGCATGGTATGAGGTATAACCTGGTCATGCTGGGGTGTTCTCGGGAGCCTTAAACCAGGTTTCTGTTACTGCACAGATATCGATGTTCTCCATGCTAAGGAGAGTTTCAAGTGCATGCATCTTGCGGTTTAGACTTCTGGTGTTGAGTAGCATTATTCTTAGTTTCTTATCCCTTGTGATACCTATGGAGATGGGTTTGTCTTTTGAGCCTTGCCTAAAAAAGGCACTATGGGGGTAGCAAGAGCCTTTGCCAATATCCGAAAGCCCAGGGGTGACAGGTGCAAGCCATCCCTAGCGAAGCATCGTGGCCTGTCGAGCATGTCATCCCAGGCTAACAAGCATTAGATCCCCTTTGAATGACACCAATACTTAAGCCACTTGTTGAAATTGATCACCTTGTCTTCATATTGTGGCATCATTCTTGGTGAGGGTAAGATGCTACTCAAGGTCAGGGTCATACCGGCCTGGGCCACATGCTCAGAGAGCTCCTCTATGTCTCTTTTCATGTAGTCCAGGGAGGTACGTCTCAGGTCATTCACACCAGCATGGATAATGACTGAGTCATATTTGTACTTGCCTTGGAGTGACCTGAGTGCTTGTGTTATGTGGCGGATCCTAGCGCCCGACAGGCAGCTCACCGTGACCTTCTCCTTGTTCAGCCTGGTGAGTGGGACGTCAGTGTGCCTGACGATAGAGTCACCTATTACAAGTGTATCAGGTGTGTTGTTTAGCCTTAAGGGCTGTGACTGTTCGACACACTGGCTTTGTGAGCTATGTGTTGCACGTGTTTTGTTTTGGGGTAGTGGTTGCTTGGGTGTCTGCTTTGGAGGTCTCTGCTGCTTAGGCAGATTTTTATTTAGAGCCTCCGAGTATGTTTTTGTGTGTTTATGTGTTTGGTTTGCTGTCGTGGTAGGTCTATGTGAGACAGGAATTGTAGTGAGTGTGGTTTCCTTCTCCTCCTGACAGGTTTCGCCAGTACTGAGTTGAGAGAGCTTAGCCTCCAGTTTGGCTATATGGTTGCATCTCTCACATGTGTTGGAATTTGTTGGGAGGAGGAGAGGGTTGTCTGTGCACGAGACAGTTGTAACATTGCCTCAAGATTCCCAGATTCACCAGCTGGACCGGAGAGGAGATTGACAACTGACCTTTGGACATGCTAGAATAGTATTGGGAATTCCTTTATAATTGAAAAAAAAAAGGCCAATGGGAAACAAGGTACTCAAGGGGAGTTTGTGAGGGTGTAGTGCTTTTAATTTTTTAGTGCTGACTTATATAATTGCTTTAGTGAGCAAGTGCCAGGTAACTTAAATGCAATGTGTTACAGGTAACTTAAATGCAAAAATGACAAATGGTAACTTTCTTTCAATTGAAACAAGGAAATAAGTACAGTAAGCAATGCAGATGTCACTAGGGATCCACAGAAGCGCTGAAAAGCCGCGTTTTCGGTGGAATTAGTGGTTCAGGGAAATAACAAGCAAACAAGCATACAAACAAAGCTAGATTCAGCAGGCCTGGATCTAGTCGGTGCTACAGCAAACAAGGTGTACCAATTCCAGTAAGAAACAGTTCAAATATGCAGGCACTATAAGCCTTTAACCACAAATTCCCAGCTCAGAAGGGCAGAGTCCAGCCTCTCCTCCCACAAGAGTGCAGACCACAAACGTTCTTAATGTAAAATAACTGGCCTGAAGCCCAAGTGCTTAAACCAGAACTAATACACTTTTAGAACAGCAGACACTGAGCCCTCAATCAGCAGTTCCCAACTTAGAAGGATGTAAGCTACCTGTCCTGCCACCACAGTGCAGGCCGCAAACCTTCCTAATATAAAACAACTGGTCTGAGCCCAAGTGCTTAATCCAAAAGACTTTGAATGATAGCTACACTTCAATCAAGTTACTAACAAGCAGTAATAAATACAATTGAATACTTTAAAGAATGCCTGGATTAGTGCTCAAGTTATACAAACAAAACTAGATTCAGCAGGCCTGGATCTAGTCTATGCTACAGCAAACAAGGTGTACCAATTTAGTAAGAAGCAGTACAAATATGCAGGCACTATAAACCTTTAACCAGAAATTCCCAGCTCAGAATGGCAGAGTCCAGCCTCTCCTCCCACAAGAGTGCAGACCACGAACCCTCTTAATGTAAAATAACTGGCCTGAAGCCCAAGTGCTTAAACCAGAATTAATACACTTTTAGAATAACAAACACTGAGCCCTCAATCAGCAGTTCCCTACTTAGAAGGATGTAAGCTACCTGTACTGCCACTACAGTGCAGAGCACAAACCTTCTTAATGTAAAACAACTGGTCTGAAGTCCAAGTGCTTAAACTAAAAGGCTTAAAGTGAGTTACACCAAGCAGTAATAAATACAATTGAGTACTTTTAAGATGACGCAAAAGCAAAATAAAGTAGGATAAAACACAAATACAGTAAAAGCAGATAATTTTTTTTTTTTTTTGAGTGAGCAAATGAGATGGGCCCAGGAGGAGTATCCAAGTGCAAATTTACAAGAAGGGCGAGCAGTTTCAAAGCCACCAAGATTAACACCAAGACAAAAACAGGGAGGGTGGGTGGGGACCTACTGAAAAAACAGTCAACTTCTAGCCAGATATTGCTCAATGCAATACAAACAAATTACTTTAAAATGTGCAGATAAAAGTTACTTAGCTACACTTATGCATTCAATTGATATCATGCAGGTCTTAACCGGCCAAAGCTCACAGATTAAACAGAAGATAATTCACTGTACCACTTGTATAAGACAGAAACTGAATATCAATGAAGGAAACTACTACCCCCACCTATCACTGGCTATGCAGGTTTTTAACAAGCCTTAACTGAAAATACCACATGCACTACTGAAAAAACAGTCAACTTCTAACAAGATATTGCTCAATGCAACACAAACAAATTACTTTAAAAAGTGCAGATAAAAGTTACTTAGCTACACTTATGCGTTCAATTGATATCATGCAGGTCTTAACCGGCCAAAGCTCACAGTTTAAAGAGAAGATAATTCACTGTACCACTTGTATAAGATAGAAACTGAATAACAATGAAGGAAACTACTACCCCCACCTATCACTGGCTATGCAGGTTTTTAACAAGCCTAAACTGAAAATACCACATGCACTACTGAAAAAAAAGTCAACTTCTAGCTAGATATTGCTCAATGCAACACAAACAAATTACTTTAAAAAGTGCAGATAAAAGTTACTTAGCTACACTTATGCGTTCAATTGATATCATGCAGGTCTTAACCGGCCAAAGCTCACAGTTTAAACAGACGATAATTCACTGTACCACTTGTATAAGACAGAAACTGAATAACAATGAAGGAAACTACTACCCCCACCTATCACTGGCTATGCAGGTTTTTAACAAGACTTAACTGAAAATACCACATGCACTACTGAAAAAACAGTCAACTTCTAGCTAGATATTGCTCAATGCAACACAAACAAATTACTTTAAAAAGCGCAGATAAAAGTTACTTAGCTACACTTATGCGTTCAATTGATATCATGCAGGTCTTAAACGGCCAAAGCTCACAGTTTAAACAGAAGATAATTCACTGTACCACTTGTATAAGACAGAAACTGAATAACAATGAAGGAAACTACTACCCCACCTATCACTGGCTATGCAGGTTTTTAACAAGCCTTAACTGAAAATACAACATGCACTACTGAAAAAACAGTCAACTTCTAGCTAGATATTGCTCAATGCAACACAAACAAATTACTTTAAAAAGTGCAGATAAAAGTTACTTAGCTACACTTATGCGTTCAATTGATATGCAGGTCTTAACCGGCCAAAGCTCACAGTTTAAACAGAAGATAATTCACTGTACCACTTGTATAAGACAGAAACTGAATAACAATGAAGGAAACTACTACCCCACCTACCACTGGCTATGCAGGTTTTTAACAAGCCTTAACTGAAAATACCACATGCACTACTGAAAAAACAGTCAACTTCTAGCTAGATATTGCTCAATGCAACACAAACAAATTACTTTAAAAAGTGCAGATAAAAGTTACTTAGCTACACTTATGCGTTCAACTGATATCATGCAGGTCTTAACTGGCCAAAGCTCACAGTTTAAACAGAAGATAATTCACTGTACCACTTGTATAAGACAGAAACTGAATAACAATGAAGGAAACTACTACCCCCACCTATCACTGGCTATGCAGGTTTTTAACAAGTCTTAACTGAAAATACCACATGCACTACTGAAAAAACAGTCAACTTCTAGCTAGATATTGCTCAATGCAACACAAACAAATTACTTTAAAAAGTGCAGGTAAAAGTTACTTAGCTACACTTATGCGTTCAATTGATATCATGCAGGTCTTAACCAGTCAAAGCTCACAGTTTCACCAGAAGATAATTCACTGTACCACTTGTATAAGACAGAAACTGAATAACAATGAATGAAACTACTACCCCCACCTATCACTGGCTATGCAGGTTTTTAAGAAGCCTTAACTGTTTGTTAAATAAAAAAGAAATAATTCTCGAAATTCAACAGACTCTTAATCTATTACTAGTTAATCTCCCCAAACACAGACATCCACCTGATATAGAATGGGTGGCAACCAAAGCATTAGTGAGGGGAATTTTTATTCAAAAAGCTACATATTTTAAAAAACTGCAAAATAGAGACATACAAGATTTGGAGACTAAAATTAAGTTATTAGACCAAGACTTACATAGGAATTATAACAAACAAACAAACTGAATTGGAATTACTAAAATGTCAAAAAGATATGTTCTTCCTTCAGAATAGTAAATTATCATTTTATGAGCAAAAAACATTGGTAAAATATGCTAATCATATTCAGACCCCATCAAAAGCATTGGCACGTATAATTAATCAGTCAAAAGTGCCCTCTCAAATTACTGAAATACATTTTAATAATAAAAGATATACTAATACAGAAGAAATTATGAATATTTTTGAATCAATATTCTCTCAAATGTATGGTGATCATCAGGAATTAAATACAAATAAGACTAATAGTGATTTTCTTCAGAAGATTACCTTTCCGAGAATTGGGGATGAATATCAGGTGGACTTAGTTAAGCCAATTTCCTCTGAGGAGATAAGAGATATAATTAATAATATGAAACCACATAAAGCTCCAGGACCAGATGGTCTAACTGCAGAGTTCTATAAAACGTTTGGTGATATTTTAAGTAAAATACTTCATTATGCATTTAACTACATAATTAATAATAAAATTAATGACCTTCGTTTTAATGCTTCAAAAACAATTCTCATACCCAAAGAAAAGGCAGATCTTCAAAATCCAGACAATTATAGGCCCATTTCACTTTTAAATATAGACATGAAAATTATGACCTCTATTTTAGCTAATAGATTGAAAAAGGTAATAAATTTAATAATATCTAATGAACAAGCCGGCTTCATGAATGGTAGACAAACAACTGATAATATCCTATCTCTTCAAACATTAATTTCTTATGCCAGTCAAAGAAATCTGAATATTTATGCACTTATAATTGATGCACAGAAAGCATTTGATAGAGTTAATCTAAAATTCTTATTTGATATTTTAACATACTTTAATTTACCTCAAGACTTTATTCTAACATTAAAAAAACTTTATAATAACCCTTATACAACTCTATATATCAATAAGAATTTTTCTAAAAGAATACAAATTAAAATGGAACACGTCAGGGTTGTCCACTATCTCCTATGTTATTCAATTTATATTTAGAACCATTATTTTTACATATAAAGCAAAATATATATCATAATGCTCCAATAATTTATGGTACCAAGATATCTATGGCTGCTTTTGCTGATGATCTAAATATTTATTGTACGACACCTATATCAGATACTAAGAAAATCTTGAAAGCAGTGGAAGAATTTGCAGAGATTTCTAATTATAAAATAAATCTTAGAAAAAGTAAGTTATTCCCTCTAAAAACACCTAAACCCTTTTCGCTTTTACCATTTGTAGGTCAACTAAAATCGGAAGAAAAAATAAAGTATTTGGGTATTGTCTTTTCCACAAATAATACAGATTTCCTAATGAATAACGTTAAGTTGACCTGGAATCATATATTGTCTGATCTAAAAAGATGGAATAATTTGAAATTACCAACAATGGCCAAAGTCTCAATCATTAAAATGAACGTACTCCCAAAAATGTTATATATCTTTTGAGTGTCTCAAGTCTCAATTTCCAAGAAATTCTTTCAACAAATTCACACAGAATTAGCTAAATTTGTATGGGAGCCTAAGAAAACCAGAATAGCTTATGAGAAATTGATGATTCCGAAGGTTAAGGGAGGTTTAGATTTACCTAACTTTGAGTTATATTATTTAATAATAAACTTTAATAGAATTCTAAGAGTGGCTAATTATGACATATCTAACTATAAATGGTCACCTAATTGGTTAATTCTGAACTATAAACATGTTGTTAAGTTGGGAATGAATTCTAAGGCATTACCCTTTTTAAAGAAAGAGAATTTTAAATTATATGCCTTGATGGAACACATTAGAACATATATAATATCGGTACAAAATCTGTTTCAATCTTTGGATCTTTTACAATATATGATGACTCTTCAACCTTTTCATAAGAATCCGAACCTGAAAATCAATAATCAATTGATAAACCTTAAAAGATTTCCACAAATAATTAATGTAACTTTACTGGATCTATACCCTTATATTGGTATATCAGTACATGATATATTAAAAGAGATGAACCTTCCTAAATCTTATTTAATTATAATTCGACAATTAAAGGATCTTTCCATAAATTATTTTAATGACTTTGGAATTAAAGAAGAAGATTTGACCAAGTGTTTAAGTTTATGGCAAACTCTGATGCAAGATTTTAAATATATAACATCTACATACAACTTAATAAAAGAATTGAAATACAAAAATCAAATACTCTTCGCAAATTACTGGAAGGAGAAAATACCATTGATTGAGGACAATAAAATATTAAAAGCTATTAACCTAACCTTAAAAGCAGTATCTCTCCAAAAATTGTTATTTATGCAACTGATGATTTTTAACAATGCCTATTATACTCGTCTTAGAATACATAAATTTGACTCTAAAAATTCACCTAAATGTCCATATTGCACTGATCAAACGGCGGATCTTTTACACATGTTCTGGAGCTGTAAATGTATATTTAAACTTTGGAATTCTTTAAAAATTCAATTACAAAAAATGGGTTATCAACAATCTACACTTTCCTGGGAATTTATGATTCTACATATCCCGCCGAACGATTTGGATAAATCCCAATTGATAATACTTACAAATATTTTTTTATTAATGAAGTTATATATAGCTACAAACTGGTTGAATCCAGTGCAGATTTCATGGGAACATTTTAAAAGTGTAGCAATAAAACATATTTTAGCACATAAATTATTAATTAAGGATCACAAGAAAAACATAAATAATCCAAAAATTTGGGAGAAAATCTTTAATATTGTATTGGCATAATGATCAAATTATAATGTTCCTCTGAGTGTACATATTAAAGTCGGAAACGTTATCAATAACCTGTATACTGATACTAGATCTTTTAATACCTTGTCAAGAATTTTATCTTAATGTATAAAGATTTTAGTTATCTGTTGGAAGCATTCATGTAGATAATGTATATATAGTGTAATAGTGTGATTATAGGTTTACTTTTGATATTGCTGTATTTTATTTTGTGTAGTGTATTATTGTATTAACAACTGAAAATAATAAAGATTTATTATTGAAAAAAAAAAAGAAGAAGCCTTAACTGAAAATACCACATGCACTACTGAACAGTCAACTTCTAGCTAGATATTGCTCAATGCAACACAAACAAATTACTTTAAAAAGTGCAGATAAAAGTTACTTAGCTACACTTATGCGTTCAATTGATATCATGCAGGTCTTAACTGGCCAAAGCTCACAGTTTAAACAGAAGATAATTCACTGTACCACTTGTATAAGACAGAAACTGAATAACAATGAAGGAAACTACTACCCCACCTATCACTGGCTATGCAGGTTTTTAACAAGCCTTAACTGAAAATACCACATGCACTACTGAAAAAACAGTCAACTTCTAGCTAGATATTGCTCAATGCAACACAAACAAATTACTTTAAAAAGTGCAGATAAAAGTTACTTAGCTACACTTATGCATTCAATTGATATCATGCAGGTCTTAACCGGCCAAAGCTCACAGTTTAAACAGAAGATAATTCACTGTACCACTTGTATAAGACAGAAACTGAATAACAATGAAGGAAACTACTACCCCACCTATCACTGGCTATGCAGGTTTTTAACAAGCCTTAACTGAAAATACCACATGCACTACTGAAAAACAGTCAACTTCTAGCTAGATATTGCTCAATGCAACACAAACAAATTACTTTAAAAAGTGCAGATAAAAGTTACTTAGCTACACTTATGCGTTCAATTGATATCATGCAGGTCTTAACTGGCCAAAGCTCACAGTTTAAACAGAAGATAATTCACTGTACCACTTGTATAAGACAGAAACTGAATAACAATGAAGGAAACTACTACCCCACCTATCACTGGCTATGCAGGTTTTTAACAAGCCTTAACTGAAAATACCACATGCACTACTGAAAAAACAGTCAACTTCTAGCTAGATATTGCTCAATGCAACACAAACAAATTACTTTAAAAAGTGCAGATAAAAGTTACTTAGCTACACTTATGCGTTCAATTGATATCATGCAGGTCTTAACCGGCCAAAGCTCACAGTTTAAACAGAAGATAATTCACTGTACCACTTGTATAAGACAGAAACTGAATAACAATGAAGGAAACTACTACCCCACCTATCACTGGCTATGCAGTTTTTAACAAGCCTTAACTGAAAATACCACATCCACTACTGAAAAACAGTCAACTTCTAGCTAGATATTGCTCAATGCAACACAAACAAATTACTTTAAAAAGTGCAGATAAAAGTTACTTAGCTACACTTATGCGTTCAATTGATATCATGCAGGTCTTAACCGGCCAAAGCTCACAGTTTAAACAGAAGATAATTCACTGTACCACTTGTATAAGACAGAAACTGAATAACAATGAAGGAAACTACTACCCCACCTATCACTGGCTGTGCAGGTTTTTAACAAGCCTTAACTGAAAATACCACATGCACTACTGAAAAAAACATTCAACTTCTAGCTAGATATTGCTCAATGCAACACAAACAAATTACTTTAAAATTGCAGATAAAATTTACTTAGCTACACTTATGCATTCAATTGATATCATGCAGGTCTTAACCGGCCAAAGCTCACAGTTTAAACAGAAGATAATTCACTGTACCACTTGTATAAGACAGAAACTGAATAACAATGAAGGAAACTACTACCCCACCTATCACTGGCTATGCAGGTTTTAACAAGCCTTAACTGAAAATACCACATGCACTACTGAAAAAACAGTCAACTTCTAGCTAGATATTGCTCAATGCAACACAAACAAATTACTTTAAAAAGTGCAGATAAAAGTTACTTAGCTACACTTATGCATTCAATTGATATCATGCAGGTCTTAACCGCCAAAGCTCACAGTTTAAACAGAAGATAATTCACTGTACCACTTGTATAAGACAGAAACTGAATAACAATGAAGGAAACTACTACCCCACCTATCACTGGCTATGCAGGTTTTTAACAAGCCTTAACTGAAAATACCACATCCACTACTGAAAAACAGTCAACTTCTAGCTAGATATTGCTCAATGCAACACAAACAAATTACTTTAAAAAGTGCAGATAAAAGTTACTTAGCTACACTTATGCATTCAATTGATATCATGCAGGTCTTAACCGACAAAGCTCACAGTTTAAACAGAAGATAA
The DNA here is from genome assembly GCF_019279795.1 of Protopterus annectens. Lineage (NCBI taxonomy): Eukaryota > Metazoa > Chordata > Ceratodontiformes > Protopteridae > Protopterus > Protopterus annectens. The sequence continues at coordinate 837,411,964 of NC_056743.1, forward strand.
TTCACTGTACCACTTGTATAAGACAGAAACTGAATAACAATGAAGGAAACTACTACCCCACCTATCACTGGCTATGCAGGTTTTTAACAAGCCTTAACTGAAAATACCACATGCACTACTGAAAAAACAGTCAACTTCTAGCTAGATATTGCTCAATGCAACACAAACAAATTACTTTAAAAAGTGCAGATAAAAGTTACTTAGCTACACTTATGCATTCAATTGATATCATGCAGGTCTTAACCGGCCAAAGCTCACAGTTTAAACAGAAGATAATTCACTGTACCACTTGTATAAGACAGAAACTGAATAACAATGAAGGAAACTACTACCCCACCTATCACTGGCTATGCAGGTTTTTAACAAGCCTTAACTGAAAATACCACATGCACTACTGAAAAAACAGTCAACTTCTAGCTAGATATTGCTCAATGCAACACAAACAAATTACTTTAAAAGTGCAGATAAAAGTCACTTAGCTACACTTATGCATTCAATTGATATCATGCAGGTCTTAACCGGCCAAAGCTCACAGTTTAAACAGAAGATAATTCACTGTACCACTTGTATAAGACAGAAACTGAATAACAATGAAGGAAACTACTACTCCACATATCACTGGCTATGCAGGTTTTTAATGAGACTTAACTGAAAATACCACATGCACTACTGAAAATCAGTCAACTTCTAGCTAGATATTGCTCAATGCAACACAAACAAATTGCTTTAAAAGTGCAGATAAAAGTTACTTAGCTACACTAATGCGTTCAATTTGATATCATGCAGGTCTTAACCGGTGAAAGCTCGCAGTTTAAACAGAAGATAATTCACTGTACCACTTGTATAAGACAGAAACTGAATAACAATGAAGGAAACTACTACCCCACCTATCACTGGCTATGCAGGTTTTTAACAAGCCTTAACTGAAAATACCACATGCACTACTGAAAAACAGTCAACTTCTAGCTAGATATTGCTCAATGCAACACAAACAAATTACTTTAAAAAGTGCAGATAAAAGTTACTTAGCTACACTTATGCGTTCAATTGATATCATGCAGGTCTTAACCGGCCAAAGCTCACAGTTTAAACAGAAGATAATTCACTGTACCACTTGTATAAGACAGAAACTGAATAACAATGAAGGAAACTACTACCCCAGCCTATCAATGGCTATGCAGGTTTTTAACAAGCCTTAACTGAAAATACCACATGCACTACTGTAAAAACATTCAACTTCTAGCTAGATATTGCTCAATGCAACACAAACAAATTACTTTAAAAGTGCAGATAAAAGTTACTTAACTACACTTATGCATTCAATTGATATCATGCAGGTCTTAATCCGCCAAAGCTCACAGTTTAAACAGAAGATAATTCACTGTACCACTTGTATAAGACAGAAACTGAATAACAATGAAGGAAACTACTACCCCACCTATCACTGGCTATGCAGGTTTTTAACAAGCCTTAACTGAAAATACCACATGCACTACTGAAAAAACAGTCAACTTCTAGCTAGATATTGCTCAATGCAACACAAACAAATTACTTTAAAAAGTGCAGATAAAAGTTACTTAGCTACACTTATGCATTCAATTGATATCATGCAGGTCTTAACTGCAGAAAGCTCACAGTTTAAACAGAAGATAATTCACTGTACCACTTGTATAAGACAGAAACTGAATAACAATGAAGGAAACTACTACCCCCACCTATCACTGGCCATGCAGGTTTTTAACAAGCCTTAACTGAAAATACCACATCCACTACTGAAAAACAGTCAACTTCTAGCTAGATATTGCTCAATGCAACACAAACAAATTACTTTAAAAAGTGCAGATAAAAGTTACTTAGCTACACTTATGCATTCAATTGATATCATGCAGGTCTTAACCGGCCAAAGCTCACAGTTTAAACAGAAGATAATTCACTGTACCACTTGTATAAGACAGAAACTGAATAACAATGAAGGAAACTACTACCCCCACCTATCACTGGCTATGCAGGTTTTTAACAAGCCTTAACTGAGAATACCACATGCACTACTGAAAAAACAGTCAACTTCTAGCTAGATATTGCTCAATGCAACACAAACAAATTACTTTAAAAAGTGCAGATAAAAGTTACTTAGCTACACTTATGCATTCAATTTATATCATGCAGGTCTTAACCGACAAAAGCTCACAGTTTAAACAGAAGATAATTCGCTGTACCACTTGTATAAGACAGAAACTGAATAACAATGAAGGAAACTAATACCCCACCTATCACTGGCTATGCAGGTTTTTAACAAGCCTTAACTGAAAATACCACATGCACTACTGAAAAAACAGTCAACTTCTAGCTAGATATTGCTCAATGCAACACAAACAAATTACTTTAAAAAGTGCAGATAAAAGTTACTTAGCTACACTTATGCGTTCAATTGATATCATGCAGGTCTTAACTGGCCAAAGCTCACAGTTTAAACAGAAGATAATTCACTGTACCACTTGTATAAGACAGAAACTGAATAACAATGAAGGAAACTACTACCCCACCTATCACTGGCTATGCAGGTTTTTAACAAGCCTTAACTGAAAATACCACATGCACTACTGAAAAAACAGTCAACTTCTAGCTAGATATTGCTCAATGCAACACAAACAAATTACTTTAAAAGTGCAGATAAAAGTTACTTAGCTACACTTATGCATTCAATTGATATCATGCAGGTCTTAACCGGCCAAAGCTCACAGTTTAAACAGAAGATAATTCACTGTACCACTTGTATAAGACAGAAACTGAATAACAATGAAGGAAACTACTACCCCCACCTATCACTGGCTATGCAGGTTTTTAACAAGCCTTAACTGAAAATACCACATGCACTACTGAAAAACAGTCAACTTCGAGCTAGATATTGCTCAATGCAACACAAACAAATTACTTTAAAAGTGCAGATAAAAGTTACTTAGCTACACTTATGCATTCAATTGATATCATGCAGGTCTTAACTGGCCAAAGCTCACAGTTTAAACAGAAGATAATTCACTGTACCACTTGTATAAGACAGAAACTGAATAACAATGAAGGAAACTACTACCCCACCCATCACTGGCTATGCAGGTTTTTAACAAGCCTTAACTGAAAATACCACATGCACTACTGAAAAAACAGTCAACTTCTAGCTAGATATTGCTCAATGCAACACAAACAAATTACTTTAAAAAGTGCAGATAAAAGTCACTTAGCTACACTTATGCATTCAATTGATATCATGCAGGTCTTACACTGCCAATGCTCACAGTTTAACAGAAGATAATTCACTGTACCACTTGTATAAGACAGAAACTGAATAACAATGAAGGAAACTACTACTCCACATATCACTGGCTATGCAGGTTTTTAATGAGACTTAACTGAAAATACCACATGCACTACTGAAAAAACATTCAACTTCTAGCTAGATATTGCTCAATGCAACACAAACAAATTACTTTAAAAGTGCAGATAAAAGTTACTTAACTACACTTATGCATTCAATTGATATCATGCAGGTCTTAACTGGCCAATGCTCACAGTTTAAACAGAAGATAATTCACTGTACCACTTGTATAAGACAGAAACTGAATAACAATGAAGGAAACTACTACCCCACCTATCACTGGCTATGCAGGTTTTTAACAAGCCTTAACTGAAAATACCACATGCACTACTGAAAAAACAGTCAACTTCTAGCTAGATATTGCTCAATGCAACACAAACAAATTACTTTAAAAAGTGCAGATAAAAGTTACTTAGCTACACTTATGCATTCAATTGATATCATGCAGGTCTTAACCGGCCAAAGCTCACAGTTTAAACAGAAGATAATTCACTGTACCACTTGTATAAGACAGAAACTGAATAACAATGAAGGAAACTACTACCCCCACCTATCACTGGCTATGCAGGTTTTAACAAGCCTTAACTGAAAATACCACATGCACTACTGAAACACATTCAACTTCTAGCTAGATATTGCTCAATGCAACACAAACAAATTACTTTTAAAAGTGCAGATAAAAGTTACTTAGCTACACTTATGCATTCAATTGATATCATGCAGGTCTTAACTGGCCAAAGCTCACAGTTTAAACAGAAGATAATTCACTGTACCACTTGTATAAGACAGAAACTGAATAACAATGAAGGAAACTACTACCCCACCTATCACTGGCTATGCAGGTTTTAGCAAGCCTTAACTGAAAATACCACATGCACTACTGAAAAAGACAGTCAACTTCTAGCTAGATATTGCTCAATGCAACACAAACAAATTACTTTAAAAAGTGCAGATAAAAGTCACTTAGCTACACTTATGCATTCAATTGATATCATGCAGGTCTTAACCGCCAAAGCTCACAGTTTAAACAGAAGATAATTCACTGTACCACTTGTATAAGACAGAAACTGAATAACAATGAAGGAAACTACTACCCCCACCTATCACTGGCTATGCAGGTTTTAACAAGCCTTAACTGAAAATACCACATGCACTACTGAAAAAACAGTCAACTTCTAGCTAGATATTGCTCAATGCAACACAAACAAATTACTTTAAAAGTGCAGATAAAAGTTACTTAGCTACACTTATGCATTCAATTGATATCATGCAGGTCTTAACCGGCCAAAGCTCACAGTTTAAACAGAAGATAATTCACTGTACCACTTGTATAAGACAGAAACTGAATAACAATGAAGGAAACTACTACCCCACCTATCACTGGCTATGCAGGTTTTTAACAAGCCTTAACTGAAAATACCACATGCACTACTGAAAAACAGTCAACTTCTAGCTAGATATTGCTCAATGCAACACAAACAAATTACTTTAAAAAGTGCAGATAAAAGTTACTTAGCTACACTTATGCATTCAATTGATATCATGCAGGTCTTAACCGGCCAAAGCTCACAGTTTAAACAGAAGATAATTCACTGTACCACTTGTATAAGACAGAAACTGAATAACAATGAAGGAAACTACTACCCCCACCTATCACTGGCTATGCAGGTTTTTAACAAGCCTTAACTGAAAATACCACATGCACTACTGAAAAAACAGTCAACTTCTAGCTAGATATTGCTCAATGCAACACAAACAAATTACTTTAAAAAGTGCAGATAAAAGTTACTTAGCTACACTTATGCGTTCAATTGATATCATGCAGGTCTTAACTGGCCAAAGCTCACAGTTTAAACAGAAGATAATTCACTGTACCACTTGTATAAGACAGAAACTGAATAACAATGAAGGAAACTACTACCCCACCTATCACTGGCTATGCAGGTTTTTAACAAGCCTTAACTGAAAATACCACATGCACTACTGAAAAAACAGTCAACTTCTAGCTAGATATTGCTCAATGCAACACAAACAAATTACTTTAAAAGTGCAGATAAAAGTTACTTAGCTACACTTATGCATTCAATTGATATCATGCAGGTCTTAACCGGCCAAAGCTCACAGTTTAAACAGAAGATAATTCACTGTACCACTTGTATAAGACAGAAACTGAATAACAATGAAGGAAACTACTACCCCACCTATCACTGGCTATGCAGGTTTTTAACAAGCCTTAACTGAAAATACCACATGCACTACTGAAAAAACAGTCAACTTCTAGCTAGATATTGCTCAATGCAACACAAACAAATTACTTTAAAAAGTGCAGATAAAAGTTACTTAGCTACACTTATGCATTCAATTGATATCATGCAGGTCTTAACTGGCCAAAGCTCACAGTTTAAACAGAAGATAATTCACTGTACCACTTGTATAAGACAGAAACTGAATAACAATGAAGGAAACTACTACCCCACCTATCACTGGCTATGCAGGTTTTTAACAAGCCTTAACTGAAAATACCACATGCACTACTGAAAAACAGTCAACTTCTAGCTAGATATTGCTCAATGCAACACAAACAAATTACTTTAAAAGTGCAGATAAAAGTTACTTAGCTACACTTATGCATTCAATTGATATCATGCAGGTCTTAACCGGCCAAAGCTCACAGTTTAAACAGAAGATAATTCACTGTACCACTTGTATAAGACAGAAACTGAATAACAATGAAGGAAACTACTACTCCACCTATCACTGGCTATGCAGTTTTTAACAAGACTTAACTGAAAATACCACATGCACTACTGAAAAAACATTCAACTTCTAGCTAGATATTGCTCAATGCAACACAAACAAATTACTTTAAAAGTGCAGATAAAAGTTACTTAGCTACACTTATGCGTTCAATTGATATCATGCAGGTCTTAACCGGCCAAAGCTCACAGTTTAAACAGAAGATAATTCACTGTACCACTTGTATAAGACAGAAACTGAATAACAATGAAGGAAACTACTACCCCCACCTATCACTGGCTATGCAGGTTTTTAACAAGCCTTAACTGAAAATACCACATGCACTACTGAAAAAACAGTCAACTTCTAGCTAGATATTGCTCAATGCAACACAAACAAATTACTTTAAAAAGTGCAGATAAAAGTTACTTAGCTACACTTATGCATTCAATTGATATCATGCAGGTCTTAACCGGCCAAAGCTCACAGTTTAAACAGAAGATAATTCACTGTACCACTTGTATAAGACAGAAACTGAATAACAATGAAGGAAACTACTACCCCCACCTATCACTGGCTATGCAGGTTTTTAACAAGCCTTAACTGAAAATACCACATGCACTACTGAAAAAACATTCAACTTCTAGCTAGATATTGCTCAATGCAACACAAACAAATTACTTTAAAAGTGCAGATAAAAGTTACTTAACTACACTTATGCATTCAATTGATATCATGCAGGTCTTAACTGGCCAATGCTCACAGTTTAAACAGAAGATAATTCACTGTACCACTTGTATAAGACAGAAACTGAATAACAATGAAGGAAACTACTACCCCACCTATCACTGGCTATGCAGGTTTTTAACAAGCCTTAACTGAAAATACCACATGCACTACTGAAAAACAGTCAACTTCTAGCTAGATATTGCTCAATGCAACACAAACAAATTACTTTAAAAAGTGCAGATAAAAGTTACTTAGCTACACTTATGCATTCAATTGATATCATGCAGGTCTTAACCGGCAAAGCTCACAGTTTAAACAGAAGATAATTCACTGTACCACTTGTATAAGACAGAAACTGAATAACAATGAAGGAAACTACTACCCCCACCTATCACTGGCTATGCAGGTTTTTAACAAGCCTTAACTGAAAATACCACATGCACTACTGAAAAAACAGTCAACTTCTAGCTAGATATTGCTCAATGCAACACAAACAAATTACTTTAAAAAGTGCAGATAAAAGTTACTTAGCTACACTTATGCATTCAATTGATATCATGCAGGTCTTAACCGCCAAAGCTCACAGTTTAAACAGAAGATAATTCACTGTACCACTTGTATAAGACAGAAACTGAATAACAATGAAGGAAACTACTACCCCACCTATCACTGGCTATGCAGGTTTTTAACAAGCCTTAACTGAAAATACCACATGCACTACTGAAAAAACAGTCAACTTCTAGCTAGATATTGCTCAATGCAACACAAACAAATTACTTTAAAAAGTGCAGATAAAAGTTACTTAGCTACACTTATGCATTCAATTGATATCATGCAGGTCTTAACCGGCCAAAGCTCACAGTTTAAACAGAAGATAATTCACTGTACCACTTGTATAAGACAGAAACTGAATAACAATGAAGGAAACTACTACCCCACCTATCACTGGCTATGCAGGTTTTTAACAAGCCTTAACTGAAAATACCACATGCACTACTGAAAAAACAGTCAACTTCTAGCTAGATATTGCTCAATGCAACACAAACAAATTACTTTAAAAAGTGCAGATAAAAGTTACTTAGCTACACTTATGCGTTCAATTGATATCATGCAGGTCTTAACCGGCCAAAGCTCACAGTTTAAACAGAAGATAATTCACTGTACCACTTGTATAAGACAGAAACTGAATAACAATGAAGGAAACTACTACCCCACCTATCACTGGCTATGCAGTTTTTAACAAGCTTTAACTGAAAATACCACATGCACTACTGAAAAACAGTCAACTTCTAGCTAGATATTGCTCAATGCAACACAAACAAATTACTTTAAAAAGTGCAGATAAAAGTTACTTAGCTACACTTATGCATTCAATTGATATCATGCAGGTCTTAACTGGCCAAAGCTCACAGTTTAAACAGAAGATAATTCACTGTACCACTTGTATAAGACAGAAACTGAATAACAATGAAGGAAACTACTACCCCACCTATCACTGGCTATGCAGGTTTTTAACAAGCCTTAACTGAAAATACCACATGCACTACTGAAAAAACAGTCAACTTCTAGCTAGATATTGCTCAATGCAACACAAACAAATTACTTTAAAAAGTGCAGATAAAAGTTACTTAGCTACACTTATGCATTCAATTGATATCATGCAGGTCTTAACCGGCCAAAGCTCACAGTTTAAACAGAAGATAATTCACTGTACCACTTGTATAAGACAGAAACTGAATAACAATGAAGGAAACTACTACCCCACCTATCACTGGCTATGCAGGTTTTTAACAAGCCTTAACTGAAAATACCACATGCACTACTGAAAAACAGTCAACTTCTAGCTAGATATTGCTCAATGCAACACAAACAAATTACTTTAAAAAGTGCAGATAAAAGTTACTTAGCTACACTTATGCGTTCAATTGATATCATGCAGGTCTTAACTGGCCAAAGCTCACAGTTTAAACAGAAGATAATTCACTGTACCACTTGTATAAGACAGAAACTGAATAACAATGAAGGAAACTACTACCCCACCTATCACTGGCTATGCAGGTTTTTAACAAGCCTTAACTGAAAATACCACATGCACTACTGAAAAAACAGTCAACTTCTAGCTAGATATTGCTCAATGCAACACAAACAAATTACTTTAAAAAGTGCAGATAAAAGTTACTTAGCTACACTTATGCGTTCAATTGATATCATGCAGGTCTTAACCGGCCAAAGCTCACAGTTTAAACACTTCATGGCTTTCTGAAGAAATTTTGATATTAATGGGAATGGTGGAAAGTCATAAATGAGTCCTGTGGGCCAATTGTGGACCTTTTCCTTGACTGTCCATGTGGCGGGATCAGAGCAAAGTAATTGCTACATTTGTTGTTTAAGAGAGAAGTGAAAAAAAAAACACAAAAAGTTTTTCCCCACTGACAGAAATTCAAGCTTTAATTGAGGGACCACTTGTGAGGCAGAAGAATATACCTGCTCATTTTGTTTTCTACAACACTGGAAATCCCCAGGATGTGCATTTTGAGCAGAAAATATCAAGAACACATTGCCCACCGCCACACTCTCATGGCTTTCTGCTTGTGTTATGTATATGAGCCATAACTGTATAGCTGTAAAATATCCCTTCAAATCAGGTAATCCTAACCACTTTGTTCTACTGGAATCATTAACTTATCCCGCTTAATTCTTGCCCTCTTTCCCTCCCAGATAAATGCCTTCAACTCTTAATTAATTATCATCCACAGCATTTCCTCTGGTTGATAAAAATATGCCTTACCTGGATAAAGAACTAAAGGGATGAAAACATTTTCAGTTCTTTTATCTTATTGTCTATATCCATAAACAAGAGCTGTCATTTTTTTATTCTTTTTGTTTAGTCTCTTCCCACATATTCTTAGCTGCTGTAACAGGAACCTTTTTAATCCATACTCATAAATACTTCATCTTATCATGTCCCCATAATTATGGGTATTGCTGAATCAAGTAATTAGTGGAAACAATTTTCAGCTTTAGACTTTCTCTTATCTTAATTGTATATCCTGAAAAGACTTAAAACTGTCTCAAAATGTTTCACAACATCAAGATGTTTCTTTTTGGATTCATCAAGTACAAAATAATATCTTCTGCAAATCAAGCCAAATGTTCTTGATTACCATACTAATTATATCCTTGAATTAATGAACTCCTCATTTTCTTTGTCAGTGGCTCTAAATACAAATCAAATAATTGGGAAAGGGGACACTTCTGCCTGGTTCCTCTGTTCAAAAACAACTTATCAGAGAGGACTACCCTACTTAAAGACTTGCCACCATTCCTTTGTACAGCCTCCTAATTAACCTTACTATTTTATTAGAGAATGCAGTTGCTTCCTTTGCACTACTCATAAAATCCCAGCTTACTCTGTTGAATATTTTCTCTGCATCAAGACCCACCAACAGCATTGGCATTTTCTTACTTTCTGCTTCCATGTGGATCATCATTGTTCTATTAATATCAAATATCTGCTTCCCCTTTGCAAAACCACATTAATCCATATCTATCAGTTTTGGTAACATCTTTCCCATTCTTTTATCTAGCATAGACACAAACACTTTATAATCATGGTTTAAAACTGAAATGGGTCTACATGAGTCTCAGTCTCTGATGAGTCTTTACTGACTTTAGGCAATACAGCCACCACAGTTTTTCTTCCAAGATGCTAGCACTTCCCCTCCTTTTAAAATACTATTAAACAAAATCCTCCAACTCTTTATCACTTTCTTCTCTCCTAATTTCCAAACCTCTACAAGAGTACCATGTGTTCCCAGAAACTTTCCTGCAGACTGATTAGACCACCATTTTTATGTCATCTCTTCCTAAATTAAATAGTAGTCGAACCTCATCCATAAATATTTCCATTTGTCCTCTTTCTTGGTTTCTACATTCCTCTGCTTTATACAAATTTTCATACAATTTCCAAAATATGTATAATAACTATAAAGGATCTCTTGTTATTTTTTTTTTTGTTATAGATTTCCTGTGTTTAGCGACAACCCTTTCTACGTCCTGTTGCCAAAGATGCTGTGCTAAAGGTTTTTGTGCTGTAGAATTGTTATAAAAATATTTGCTTAACAGCAATCTTTCTAAACTCATGCATATTATCTAAATGTCCCCTTATTTTCAATTTAGCATGTTACAGTTGCTCCTTTTCTTGTTTTGTGAGATTCCCCCTGCTCTGCATTACTTTGTTAGCTCCTCTAAATAATTCCTATTGCTTCTTAACCGTATCTCTTTCACTTTTATTTCCACTATACTTTTAAACTCTGTTTTCATTTTATCCTACCAATTAGCTATTCCTACTGAAAAAAAATCTGACTTCCCTAATAACTCTCAAATATTTTTCCACTAGCCATTCCTTAAATTCCTCTCCTTTTCACAGGGAGGTGTGAAAACACCAGTGTCTCATTTTATTTCATTACCTTGAATTTTTATCTTAGTTTTTACTGGTATATGATCTGAACTCGTTATGGGGTATGTGTCGAACCTTTCAAGTAAACGCATGTGTTCATGTGAAATATTTCTATCTAGTCTAGTCCAGTTACTGTACCTTGAAGAATAATATGTAAATATTGTTCATGTTCCCTTCCTTTGTCCCTGATATTGTGATGAACATCCATCCATGAAATCCTTCTTTGTCAAATTCACATGGTCATTTCTTTCCAAATGTGTCTCCTGTACAATTGCTATCTACAGTGTGAATTTCTTAATTTAATTTAGTACTCTTTCCTTTTTGTTTATACCTGTAAGGCCATATAAATTCCAAGACACTTTGGTTAATGATGTGAAACTACTGTTCTCACTTACTGTACTTTACATTTTTAATGTCTGTTTCCAACTTTTGTCTTACATGCACACACTAATGTTTGGGAGGCTGACATTTATACAGCTGTTATACTCATCTTCATTTGAACTTATGTCACATTTATCATCATCACCATCATTAGCCCCCTTTTTCCCATGTTTTCTACATGGGGTCAGGGTATCGTGTTAACTGTTGCCAACTCTCTCAATTCAGTGCCACACTCCTGCCTTCTTCAACACTCATGCCTGACTGTCGCAGATCTTCTTACACACAATCCATCCACTTCTTTGCTAGACATCCTTGCTTCCTCTTACCTTCTTAGTGTATGTCCCAAATCTTCCTCACCAGATTGTCTTCTGCATTTTTGCACATGTCCAAACCACCATAATCTGTTCTCTTTGATCTTTTCTGCAATTGGAACTACTTTGGGTTCTGCACTTATGTCCTAATTTCTTCATCTGTCCTACAGTGTGCATCCTACCACCTTTCTCAGGCACTTCATTTCCATCATCTCTAGCTTCTTTAACTATTCTGCCTTTGGTGCCCAGGTTTCTGTACCATGCAGTAGTACTGGTCGCACCACTGTTTTGTACACCTTACTTTTCAGCTGTTTTGGCATTCTTCTGTCATAGACTATACCTGACACTATGCCAGTTGGCTGCAGCCCCTTTGATTCTAGCTTTAACCTCTTTATTCAGACTTCCCTTCTCCTCAACCTCTCCTCCTAGATACTTGAAGCTGTTTACCTGTTCCACTTCCTATCTTCCTTTGTATTTATGTTCTCAGCTTCTTCTGATTTCCTCAGTTTGCTGTCTTTACCACCATCTTATCTGTGCTTAGTTTCATCCCATGTGCCTTCAGTTTTGCATTCCATTCTCCTATCCTTTGCTGAAGGTTTGGCTCAGAGTCTGCCTGTAATACCACATAATCTGCATACAGCAATCTTGTTGATCTGCCCCCTCCAACCTGTTTGCTAATGTAGTCCATCACCAGTATGAACAGTAGTGGGCTCTGAGCTGAACCCCGGTGTAGACTCACTCCCACTGGGAATCCCTCTACCTATGCCACATTTCTCAAGCCTTTTTGCTTTAATGAAATCCCTGAAAAAAAAACTAAATAATTTTCAGAACTCCCCATCCCCTTTTAACTTAAAATTTAAAACGAGCACACAAATTTATGTATATTTTCAACAAATGTAGTTTAACCCTCCAGAAAGGAACAATTGCCCCAAATCAAAAACTGAACCCACAGGCATAATTTAATCTAAAATTAAGGTTGCAAGTATTAAGGCTGCTGGGGGAAGCTATTGTTTCTTATTTACTTCCTGTAATTTCAAGCTTGTACTTTTTCACTGAACTACTTCTCATTGTACTTATAGATTTTGCATTTCCCACTGCAAGGAATGTTAAGAACTCACAGGATTACTTGCATGCACCTGCAGACAGCTAGTCTTCCATGCTAAAGTAGTCAGCAGTGAGAAAAATAAACAGCTAACAACTTGCAGATGCATGAAGAAATCTTCATAAATTTCACTCACAGTAGAATGTACTTAAGTCCCATGGTTAACTGCCTTCAGATGCAGACTTATTTTCTCTAACTGTGAACATTTGTGAATGAAAAAAAAAAAAAAAACAAAAAAAAAAAGCTAATATCTTTGTAGATGCAGAAAGTTTAGCAGTTTTTATGGCTTTCATCATTTTGTCTTTTTCAAACCTATTTGCTTACAGGGAAAAAAATTGTTTATAGTTTAAGGCAAGGACATTAATCTAAATATTCAGCTTTGTAAAACAAGGAAAATTATCATCTTAGTTCTACATATATTATAAGCAGTATACTTTTACAACCCCACCCCACCCCAGCAGCCCTAGAGATCACAGCATTATATTAACTTAAACATGTTCAGCCTTTCTGCCCTTGTTATACTGTAAAGCCTATAATTTCCTTTTTAAATCACTGTTGCAGTATTCCAAACGTTTGGGTTATCTCACCAAATAACCTGGATGTCCAAATGGGTTACCAAAGTCAAAACCTTCCCTAGAGCCATATGTCCAACATATGACCTAAGCCTGTGGGTGTAAGGGTACACAAGCAGACATATGAGCGTTAATACCCAAACTGTCTTGCCACTAGTCCGAATTCAGGTCTTGTACCTCTCAGTCTGTTCTAATCCTGGTCGTTTGTACCACTGACCTTCACTGGTTCAAATAAGTGCCCCATTAGGGAACCTTCCTCAGTTTTTCTCAGTTGTACTGTTGTTGGTTGCTCTGTTAGATATCATTTTGGAGAGCAAAGTCCAATTCCAGTAGGCAGATTCCCTACAAGAATTTCCACTCCCAGTGCCTTTTCTGTATGGTTCCAAACATGAATTCAAAAATTGTACGATCTGTCAGTCCTTTGAGACAGACTTTCATCCCTTAATTCCTTCTTGGAAACTCAGAGTTTTAAGCTTGTCGCCCATGCAAAGATGGTAGACCTTTCCACCCCAATGTCTCACCCATGCAGAAGAAGAAAATTCAAGAGGCCTAGGCTTTATATTGCAACTGCCCAATCAGACTGAGATGTACCCACAAAGATCTCAGAACCTGATGTATTCCCAGCACCAGCTGAGACACCCACTACCACAACTCCTCCAGAGGTCACAATGGCATCTGAGGTTCACACATCGAAAATGACTAAAGCTACAGATAATGACGAGAAGGGAGAACCACTCTTAATAATTTCTGAAGGACCCAAAGACATACCACAGATACTCATCAAAGAGGAAATTTATAGATTGCTCAGTGAAGCTGTCAGGAGTCGGAGCACCCACGTTTTGTCAAAGTGGATGTCACACCGAACAAAAAGAAAAAAAAAAAAAGAAAAATGTTCCTTCCCCTCAAGACATCCAAAGAAAAGAAGCGGATGGATTTTTCACAGGGTCTGTTTAAGGCCACTATGGCACTCAGGCCACCATCTTTTTCTACGCTTGCTACTACTGCAGTTTCTCCTTCCATTCCACATTAGAGTCAATTAAACACTTCTTCTGAAGATGAAGAGGATAACTCATACTCTGATGAACATTCTTTAGCCTGTTCATCCCAAATCCATTCCCCAGGTCAAGTGGCATGTGATGGCAAGGGTTCACTCTCTCCTGACTGCCCTGTTGAAGAAGCTCCATTTGAGGAAACTAATGTTAATGTGATGAGCATTTTGATTTGGAATCTAAGTAAGCATCTCTGTTCGTGCTGCTGTACCCCATATTGTGGAGGCCTTCCTGGATGCTTTTGCATCCACTTCTACTGCACTGGACTCCCAGTCACCTGCTCCATAAAGGCCTGACAGGTTTTATAAGGTACTTGAGGACTTAAAATTTTTCTACAAAAACCGTGTGGCAGACCTCTTCATGTTATCCATGTCAACAGATAAGGCCTCTAAATTACTGCTTGCTGCCAGTGCTCTTCCTTTGGATAAAGACATCATGAAATAGGTTGGCTTAAAAGGTTTATACTTCCTCCACTCCGGCCTTTAGAACTCTGAATTATTAGACTCTGATGTGTAAATGCTTATTGTCTATTTTCAGTAATTAAATTAAACATTGTCCTCCCCTGAGGAATCTCCCACTAAGCAACAGGCTTTATCCTTGGTGGCTCAAGTTTGCCAAGTAGTGAGGCACAGCATTAAATGCAGCTGTGATGCAATGTAAGCCTCCTCCAGGACAGGTGCTTCAGGTTCTGTGATTAGGAGGTATTCATGGTCGCATTCTAAACCTCTTCCAGAAGATATTAAAGCAAAACTCATAGACTCTCTCTTAAGTAAGGATCTTTTGTTTGGTCCAGATGCTGCCAGTCATTTCGAACAATCGCAGGGATGGGTTAAACTTATGAAGGACTTTAGACAGATCTTTGTTTCTCTTGTGCCAAGATATTAGAGAAATTGCCCGGCAAAACACACTTCCTTCACTTTCAAGGAAACCAGGCCTTCCCATAAAGCCAAGAAAATGCCTAGAAGATTCCAGGACAAACCAGACAGTTAGTTTAGATCTTGGAGGCCTGCTTACCCAGACAAGTCCACCTGACTACCTTCTATCCCCCTTCCAATCCCACCAGCCATTCCTTCTCCTACCCAAAAGTCTGACCTCATCCATAAAAAAAATGGCTAATCATTACTTCAGAAAAACAGGTGCTTTTAGTCATCCAGAAGGGATGCAGAACTGCTTGGAAAGAAGTCCATCCTTTCACTGGTATTCCGCCTCCTCTTTTGTCCACAAAAGTAGATATAGTTGCTCCACCCATTCATTCTAACATTGCTAAAGCATGAAATAATAGAACCATTACCCCCACAGACATGGGAAAGGGTTCTTTTATAGACTTTTCCTTGTCCCAAGAAAAGAAGGAGACCATTTCTGGATTTCTCCACTCTCAGCACCTTCTTTCTTGTTCAGTCTTTCAATATGTTGTCCCTGCAGACTTTGTTCCCATTCATCTTTCATTGAGCCTTCCAGGTGTCTTTGGACCAGCAGGATGCTACAGGAAATTTCTAAGCTTTTCTACCAGTTCAAAGCACTTTTAGTTATTTGCATTGGCTTTTGGAATCCCCAGCCCCCGAGTCTTCACAAAGTGCTTCCCCCAGTAATAACTTACTGCAGGGCTTAGTGAGTTTATATATTTCCTTATCTGCATGACCTGTTAATACAGGCTTTTTCTCAGCAGGTACTCTAGATTTGCCTCTAATTCGCCATGACCCTGCTTCAGACCCTAGATTTGACATTCAGTTCTGAAAAAGTCAGCAGTGAAACAAACCCAAGACCTAGTTTCCTGGGGTGCAGACTACATAGTAAACCCATGCAGGCTTTCCTGCTGCCAGACGAAGTGCAGAGCCTAACCAGTTACTTACTTTCTCATCTTCTCTGTACTGCAAGGGAGATCCTCAAAGCACTGGGATTGATGGCAGCAAACACCCACATAATCCCTTTGCAAAGACTCTGTATAGGAAAGATCCAGTGGTACCTGAAATTCACCTGGTCCCAACATTCTCACTCCCTGGACATGCAGGTTCCTCCCCTGCCTTGTCCAAAAGAGGAAATAATGTGGTGGATATTACAGATAAAAATGAACCCGGCTCTTCACTTCAAACCACAGGCATCACAACAGGAGCTTCAAACAGATGCATCACATGATGCATGGGGAGTATGGACAGACAATCTGAAATTTCAGGGTTAATAGCCTGCAAATGTAAGACCAGAGCATATCAATCTGAAGGAGATAAGGGCACTTATACAGGCCCTGAAGATTTTCTCCCAGTCTTGGAAACCAGGTCCATTAAGAGTGTTTACAGACAAAACAGCTATCATGTAGTACATAAAGAAGCAGGGGGGATCCAGATCTTACCAGCTGTGCACACTGACTCTTTTGGCATGACAGCAGGCCACAAAAGCAAACCTCTCACTCTAAGCAGTTTACCTTCCCTCACAGGACAATGTCCTTGTAGACATTCTTAGCAGATTAAGACAAGATCCTAGTAAATGGATGCCGAATAGGGAGATCTTCCTAAATGAAGTTCACAAATGGTGGGTGCTACATGTATTTTCCTCCACTGACAATAAACAACTCCTGCTATTTTGTACCAGGGACTACTGTCCTCAAGCTAAAAAACAGATGCAGTGTCACTTCCTTTGGAAAGGGAGATTTCTGTATGCCTTCTTTTCACTTTCTGACGTCTTACTAAAAATCCATTAAAAATGCCCAGAGATTTTACTTTTGAATCCCTATTGGCCAAGACTAGGGTTGCCACCTTTTCAAATGGCCAAAGTGGGACATTTTCGGGACACACATCAGATTTTACAGGCCGACACATATCCATGGTCAGTACAAAGGATAGAACTTAACTTTTTTGCCTAAATAAAAGCTTATTCTTGTAGCAGTTTAGTTGCTTATTCTGTTTCTTGTAACATTTAGGTATTTTAGATACAGAAATAACTGTTTTATGCAACTATTACATAAAATATGGGACATAATTATGTCCTACAATCT
Source organism: Protopterus annectens (assembly GCF_019279795.1). Lineage (NCBI taxonomy): Eukaryota > Metazoa > Chordata > Ceratodontiformes > Protopteridae > Protopterus > Protopterus annectens. The sequence goes on from NC_056743.1 coordinate 837,429,659, forward strand.
CAGGACATTTGCCATTTTTAATATTTTTTGTCAGGACACAACTGCCCAAAGAGGGACTGTCACTCGCAAAGTGGGACAGGTGGTAACCCTAGCCAAGACAGCACTGGTTCCCCTTCACTTCCTTCTTCCACCTAGCCAAGAGACATTACTAGAAGCTTCCCGCCACGGTGGACTTGCTCACATAGCAGAAGGGCTCACTGCTTCATCCCAACCTGTCATCCTTCACAGTGACAGTATGGATTATGGGATTGATTCTTCTGAGACACCAGTTTTCTGAGGGCTTGTTTAAGATTCTCCAGAAGGCAAGAAAACCTGCTACAAGAAAATCTTACATAGCAAAATGGAAAAGATTTACTATAGGGTACTGGCCAAAATCTCCGGACCCACTTCAGACTAGAGCGGCCCTCTTGCATACTCTTCTATTAAGGCCCACCTTTAAGCCATGTGGTGTCAGGTATCAGTGTCAGTGACACAAGAGGTAGTTCACTCACCTTTGGTGTAGTAGGCTGTGGGTTTTATTCCCGCAATAGGTAGATCGATTACTGACACTGCAGTGCAGCATAAGGGAGGGTGCTACACTCCTGAATGTGCCATACTTCAGATGAGACATTAAACTGAGGCCCCAACTGCTTGATTTGATGGTAACTGGGGTAGATTTAAAATATCCTACTGCACCTATGGAAAAGAATGGGGAGAAGTTCTCTGATGCCCTGGCCAAATTTACCCGTGTAGTATAAATATTACCATGGGTCTCCCATGCAAAGGGGCTACTAGTAAATAAATACATCTGCTTACCTACCTCTTGACCCGCTGCTTCTGACCAGACTAGTAGTTAAGAAGTTCTTAAAGGGAATACTTCATATGAAACCTCCAAGGAAAGCTATCTCCCTTGCTTGGGACCTAATTTTTGTGAAGAAGAAACTCACTCCCCCTCTTTCTAACCAGCAGCATCTGCTTATCTTGAATTCTGTAATTGGAAAGCTATTCTTCTTGTAGATCTCACTTCTACCGCATGAGTCTCTGAGCTACAGGCCTTTATGGGGACTCCTCCCTTCCTTATTTTTCATAAGGACAAAGTCTCCATAAGGGCCAATCCCTCTATCATGCCAAATATAGTAAATGAACTGTCTCTTAATCAAGCAGTAAATCTTTCCACTTTCTTCCCTAATCCATAAAATAATGTAAGAAAATGCAAGTTATTTTCTACACAAGAAATAACCTCCTGAACCTCTCCTTGCTATGTTCCTAGTCCACCGGTTGAAAAACTAAACTCTGAAAAATGGTGTGATCTATTTTCTGGATCTACAGTAGCTCGGAGGTGGCACCAAGTAGAATTAAATCAATATCAGACCTTTATTTACTTTCTGGAAAAAATGCTGCAATGAATAGTTCATGGTCCAAAACAACTTTATTTCATCAACTTAATTTCTTGATAAGTGAGTGAATTTATTAACAGACCAGTAAAACAACTGTATTTATACAGAATCTCCAAGTAATTGTATAAGAACTGCATTACAAACATTTAATATTGATTAGATAAACATGATTGGAAATTCCCAAAGTTGTTCCTGATTGGAGGAGGACATGGGCTTTAGCCAATCCAAGCAGGGGGTGGTGGTGTGCTTGTGTGGGACTGGAAAAGTTTACCTATTGTTTGTGCTTAAGCTTCATGCATCTTGAAGTAACTATAGCTATGAAAAATCCTGTCTGCCTTTACTGGTGCTTGATTAATGTGGAAAACAAAATATAAAGAAGTGCTCCTACATTAGCTCAGTCACATCATCCACCTATATTTAATTAGGGTGCCAAAAGAATGAACCAGGCTAACAGAATCAGAAAGACTGATAGTACAATTAGGGGGTTACCTCTGATACGAATATGAGATGGCCCTAGGTACGTGTTGTGGCTTGCCAGTAATTACTGAAGAGAGAAAAGTGCTCTAGGAGTCATAAAGCGTTACTAAGTTGTAGCAGGGCTATTGGGGTCACCATGTGTTTTATATGATGAATATCAAAAGGCGGAATGAAAACGCTTAGTGTGAGGAGATTTTGGTGGGTTAAAAGAGCAGATTTAAGGGCTGTTTAACTTTTAATTCTAACAAAGAAAAACTTCTCTTCTACTTATAATTCCCTCTGGTTCCATGATTACCTCAAATCTCATTTGCCACTTGATCAATTGAGACGTGGATTCGAGGGTTTCATCTGAAACATAGATAAGTGGTTGTTTCCTTTGATATTGTTAAGGTTTTTCTTCACTGTACTACATTTTTTCCCAGTTCATCTCACACCAATATGCTGGAAACACACATGTTGGTGGCTGACCTTATTGATAGTCACAGGGTCGACCATTAACCCTACCACCCCTGACAGCCACTGTGACCAAAGACACTTCCCTTATTGGCTGGGGGTGGGAGCATTAAGAAGGGAAAAGTATTCAAGATGCATGGTTGTTGACAGAGGCCAATGTTCACATCAATGTCTTGTAGATGAGAGCAGTCCTCCTAGCACTGGAGGCATTTCAGGACTCTGTCTCTAAGAGTGTAATAGCCATCCAGACGGACAATGTGTTGGCAGTCTGGTATATCAACAAACAAGGAAGAACCCGTTCTGCAAGACGATAATGATGATGATGATGAAGGGGTGGTACTTTAGATACATATTATTAAGGAAAATAATAATCACCACACAGAATATTACATTCATAAAGTTGTATGAAGCATTCCAAGAACTAAGCCAACACATGATGGAGAAAAGAGATTTTTGCCAATATGGATGGTAAAACTAGAGCAGTAGGTTCTAGTTTATCATTCTCAGTGTGAATGCAGCGGTTGTGTAATTCCACTTCTAAAATCTGCCCATTGAACTTGACTACTTACAGTCTAATATAGTTTGTTTTATTTTCTATGCAAGTAGGTAGGGGTACAGAAAACAGGCAAGAGGGGGGCTGGAATTTATTGGGGAAACTGGCAAAGAGACCAAAGCAATGGAAGCAAATAATTAGAGAGGGAAAGGTAACAGAGTAGGATGAGGCCAAGAAGAAATTTGGACTGCAGGTTAAAGACTGACAACAAGCATTAAAAGTTTAAAATTTTTGCTTGGAAGTGTTTGTACAGGTATTTTTATATCCTAAGCAGACCTCATTTTTTTTCTTCAGGCAGACAGGAAACAGAGGTGTGATTGGGAAGAAAGTGATAACTGGGAACATGTTTTCTGAGAATGAATGAGTTGGCGTATTTTAAAAATTCACTGCACAGTACTCTGTCAGAAATATTGGGGAATCAAATGGCTTTAACTAAGGAAATGATTCTTTGGAGCTGCAACACAGGACCCGAATTTCTTAAACATAGTAAGGCCTTATTAAGTTTAATTCTGTTGGCTGTCAAAAAAGCAATCATTAAAAATTTAAATCTAAATCTAAACTAACCATCTTTGAAGTACTGAATATTGTTAAAGAGGTCAAAGAAATAAAAGAACTGGAAGATGGATCTTAAGAAAATGGAAGGAGAAAATTACATAGAAGTGGAATTTATAGGAACCATACATGCAATATAATGTTCAGAAGGAGTGGGGTTTAAGGGAAGGCAGGAACTGAGTGATTTATGTAATGCTGGATTGAAATACAGTTGTTATAAAGAAAGAAACGTAATAGATAATGTGTGTAAATGGAAACATATTGATATAGTTTGTTCTATTTTCTACTGATGTACGTGTGCCTACGTCTTAAGTAATATTTTAATAAAGATGTTTTAAAATTTATTTAGTTTACTCATACTTAGTATCAACTTGAGGTCCCTTGTCTTTTTTGGCACTAAAAAGAAACTGGAGTAACAACCAGATCTTTTCTTGTTGGAAATGATCTCTTGGAAGGTTCTTTTGTTGATAATGTATAAGACTTCTTTTGTTGTTGCATTCTTCTAAAGTGGTGGGACAACACATAATGAGAAAGAATGGAACAATGGAAGTTTCTGGAAGGGAATCAGTCAGTCCCTGAATATTGCAATTCAAATCACATTGTTCTACATGATAGCCAGCCCCACATTCATCTGTTTATACAGCTGGAAAAATAGGCCAAGTCCTGGGTCAGACAACTGCCCCATTAAGATGGACTGGGTAGTCTCTGTTGCTGCTGGATTTTTTTTGTCTCTGGGTTGACATTTATGCTGGAAGTTTCTACAGCCACATTAATTCCTCCCAGATATCTGATTCCCCCATTGCTATCAGGCACACCAGTACAACAACTGATGTTGACTCTTTTGCATCTGGTAAAGAGGTGCTAAAGAATTTGGCATTTCATGACAATACCAGTAGAGGTCCTGCCCTCCTTCAGCATACCTTTCATTTTCTCTTTGACTATTTTTGTACAAACAGGGCAAATCCACAGAAGGGCACATTAAGGAAAGATACCTTAGAATCCTCAGTGAAATCTATTAGGAGTATCCAGGCATGACAGAGAACAACTATCTGATGCCTGCTGCCCTAGCATTACCATCTGCTCAGTTATGTGCAATATGTATAGCGAGATTCAAGAGAGAGGTCATAGATGCCATTTGTGACTGTAGGATTGTCCTAAATTGTTTTTCAACCAACTCCTCACTGACAGGGGCACCTCAACAGTAGGCTGTAATTTACCATTTTCAATATGGATGCAGAGGATGTGTAAATCCACTTGTAAAATATGTCCATTGCTCTGGACTCCTTACAGAGAGGATGAACACCAGGATGCTGCAGAGTAGGAACCTCCTTAAGGCAGCCATGGCAACAACAGAGTCTGTTTTATGAGTCTCCACCAAATAAGTCCAAACCCTTAAAGGCCAGAATATCTTGTCTGGCCTCCCTGGATCAGGTACAATAATGCAGCCTTCTTCTCATGTGGTCATGACTAGAAGGCATACCATCTTGTCTGCAGGGTGACCACCCAAGAGGATGTGTGGGAGTATCAAAACACTCCTTGCAGGATCTTTTCAGAAGAAAACATGGGACCACTGGAACATCCCACCCTCTGCCTTATCATTTCAAGGACTTCCCTGAACTTGTGAGTCATCTGTGGGGATGACTGGGGAGTAATGGAATGTCATTGGTCAGTATATGGGGTGGAGGATTCAACAGCGTATCCAGGTGCTTCTTCTTACACCTTTGTTTCCTACTTGACACTGAAGGAATCTGATCAGAGAGTGAGGAAGAAGCTTTAAGAGATCCAAATATAAATGCTTGATTCTACAAGCCCCCTTCCAACTCTGTGACCTGCTGCTGATAAGGATGAGTGGTCAACGGGGGTAGAGAAAGAAAGAGGTCTCTTAGGGAGATTGTGGGCAATGCATGTACAGGCCAAGGGTGGCAAATACAGAACAGCCTACATTGTCAATACCAAAATAGATCTGATTTATTTCTTAGAAAAACTGCATTGCCGCCTACTTTTCGGCATTTTCTTGCTTGCAAAAGTTGATATCTGTGTTAGAAACAGTATTTAGAACATACCTAGAGCCTGTTTACTGCATTTTTTGTATTGCACTTAATTTAAAATCGTTTTTACTTAAAATTGCATTTTACCTGTCTCTGACCTAGCACACACGTGCTGGGGTCATTTATTGCACTGTTCTGACTAGTTTGCTACTTGTGTGTCTCTGCTATCCTTAAACAAAAACAAAAAAACAAAAAAATCTTGCTATTTTCCCACTTTCTATAATTAATAAAAAAAGTTCAGTTACAGAGTTGCTGTTCTGAACTGTTTGTAAGTTTCTTGGAGGCCAGTGCTTACTTGGGCTAAAGGGAAGTCTCTGTGTTCACCAGTGGCAGTGGTTAACACTGAGCGACCTGCCTATCCCTGTAGGAGTGGTTACTGCCTAGAAACTGTAGTTTTATTGGCCATTTTGGGTCAATTCCAAACTCCTTGATCTCTCTCTCTCAAAACTCTGCAACTGTCTTTTTGCACGGTCTTGAGCACAGAGCAGCGTCGGCAGTGCCGATTAGCTGGGGTATAGTATTCCTGGCTCCACAAAGTCTGCGCTGCAAATTTTCCCTTAGAACTAGGCAAGCCTCAACTCAATAGCTTCAGATCAACTGCTCTTATTGCAGCACTTGCATAACCCAAATCAGCACTTGTCCAAATCTCCTAGACAGCACTATTATTTTCCAAATCTCCTAGACAGCACTATTATAATACAGCATAAAACCCTCGACTGTCCACAAGACAAGTGAAATTTACTCTTCAAAGCATGTCCAGAGGTCAGCAGCAGGTGTACTCTCCAGTTCATCTGGTGGAATTGGGCATTCTGAGGCAATGTCACAACTGCCTCATGTATACAGACAACCCTCTCCTCTTACCTCTAGACACAAACACTTTTGAGCAAATAAACAGCCAGACTGGAGGCTAAGCGCTCTCAACCCATGACTGTAACAGACAGTCAAGAGGAGAAGAGACACACTAGCAATCACACCACCAGTCACACATGGATCTACAAAACAAGCACCAGCAAAACATAAACATAAATACACAAAAACATATTCGGAGGCACTAGGTACCAATCTGAAAAAGAAACAGGGCCCTCCAAAGCAGACAAGCAAGCAACCTGCACCTCCAAACACAAGCCAGAAAGCACATAATTCACCTCAGCAGTGTGCCTCACGACACCCCCTAAGGCAAAACACCATACCCAACACGCTAGTAATAGGAGACTCTATAGTAAGGCACACAGATGTTCCACTCACCAGGCTGAACAAGTTGAAGGTTACTGTCAGCTGCCTGTCGGGTGCTAGGATCTGCCACATAACACAGGCACTGAGGTCACTCCAGAACAAGTACAAGTATGACGCTTGTCATTGTACATGTTGGTGTGAATGATCTAAGACGTACCTCCCTGGACTACATGAAAAGAGACATTGAGGAGCTCTCTGATCATGTAGCCCAAACTGGTATGACCCTGACCTTGAGTAGCATACTACCTTCACCTAGAATGATACCACAATACAAAGACAAAATGATCAATTTCAACAATTGGCTAAGCTTCTGGTGTCATTCTAAGGGGATCCAGTGTCTGTCTGCCTGGGATGACATGATAGACAAGCCTCGCTGTTTCGCCAGAGATGGTTTGTACCTGTCACCCCTAGGCTTTTGAATACTGGCCAAGGCTCTTGCCGTCCCCATAGTGCCTTTTTTAGGCAAGGCTCAAAGGACAAACCAACCACTGTAACCAGCACAGGTAACCAAAAACTAAGGGTAATGCTACTCAACGCCAGAAGTCTCAACCTCAAAATGCACGCACTCGAGGCACTCCTCAGTATGGAGAAAATCAATGTTTGTGCAGTGACGGAAACCTGGTTCAAGGCTCCAGAGAGCACCCCAGCACTACCAGGTTACAATTCATATCATACCTTCCGGCCTCAGTTACCGGATCGCATTACAAAGGGCGGAGGTGTATCCATATTCATCAAGGATACCCACATCTCCAGGTTAGTGACGCAGCATGATGCCCCAGAGATCATCCATGCGCAACTATCAGCAAGGAAAACCACATTTCAAGTCATATCCTGTTATAGATCGCCCACCATGTCCCAAGATGCTCACTCAGCATTCCTTGAGGCATTGGAAAATATAAAGGTCCTACCCAACACCATAATTTTGGGTGATTTCAACTACCTTGGTATAGACTGGGTGAACTACCAAAGTTCTAACTCCTATGCCCAGTGGTTCATAGAATTTATAAATTCAAATGCCCTTGAACAACTGGTATGTTCTCCCACTAGAGGGGGCAGCATATTGGATTTAGTCATCACAAATATGGGCATACATTGTACCACACCCATTATCACTCCCTCTAAGGTCAGATCAGACCACAAACTGATAACCCTGGACATCCTCACCCCTCCACCTCCCCCCAGTCAAAGAAACCATCATAAAAACCTTTCCAAAGCAAACTTCAAACTACTTGCATCAGAAGTGGAAAGATTCACTATTCCCTTGCAGAAGGATAATGATATCCAGGATGCAGAATCCTACACCAAGGCACTTTATATACATCTTCAGGATTGCATGGACCGTGCTATCCCAAATAAAACCAAGACTCTTTCCTCAAGCAAGAAGAAACCAGTCTGGTGGACCCTGGCCATAAGCAAACTATACAATAAAAGGAGGAGACTTATTCAAAAAAAGGCCAAACCTCAAGTAGAAAAATCATCCCAGATCAGCATTAGTAAGACATTGAGGGCCCTCATCAAGTCAACTAAAGCCAATTTCGAAAAGAAAGTTGCCAAGGATAACCATAAGGCCTTCTATGGTTACGTCAAAAACCTAAATGGCAATGCTCAGGTCTGTTCTGAGCTAGTACAAAATGGAACAAAATACACTGACCCCACTGACATTGCCAACATCATGGCTGACAGGTTCAGTGCAAATTTCACCCCCCCCCTCACCACCTGCAGGGCCTATTACTATTCCAGAGGATTGTGTAACTCCAATTATTACTGATACGTTGGTTAATAAGGCTCTATCTAAAGCTAAAAACACTGCCTCCATGGGACCAGATGGTGTTCCGGGCTGTGTCATACGTGAGCTCCAAAATGAATTAACCCCGCATCTGAATACCCTGTTCAGTCTCAGCCTCTTGACAGGATATGTGCCCATAGAATGGCGCACAGCAACGGTGGTTCCATTGCACAAGGGTGGGTCCACAACCGACCCTGGGAACTACCGACCAATAAGCCTGACCAGTCTGATCTGTAAGGCAATGGAGCGAATCATTATGGAACTCATAAATGGAGAGATTGGGAACCTCCAAACACTTGACCCCACACAGTTCGCTTCACAAGGGCAGATCATGCCTCCTGAACCTGGTGGACTTCTTTGAGACAGTTACTCAGGCTATAGATAAGGGAAAGGAGGTACACACGGCTTACCTTGACCTTGCTAAAGCATTTGACACCATTCCCCATTCGGGTATTATTGATAAACTCACCAACCTGGGCATAAACCCTTACGTCACAAGATGGATCGCAAACTGGCTCTCAGACAGATCCCACAAAGTAAGACTAGCGGGATCTATGTCTGAATCCAGACCAGTAACGAGCGGTGTGCCTCAGGGCTCTGTCCTGGAGCCCCTCCTGTTTGGCATATACTTCTCAGAAGTACAGGCAAGCACTGAAGGGCTGTGGCTAACCAAGTTTGCGGACGACTGCAAACTGGGTGCTATAATAGAGTCTCCGGCCAACATGGATATCCTCCAGAAGGGCCTTAATGAGACTGATGCATGGTGTCAAAGCCATGGTCTCAAGCTAAATGCTAAAAAATGCATAGTAATCCACTTTGGAAAAAACAGAGTACCCGCAAACTACCACATAAGCCCCTGAAATCTGAAGAAGTAATAAGGGATCTAGGGACCCAAGTAGACAGTCAGCTTTCCTTTGATAACCATGTAGCCAAGGTGGTTAGAAAATCCTTCTATGTGACCCATCTGATCACGAAAGACTTCGCATCAAGATCTAAGGATGTAGTGGTGCCCCTCTACTCTTCCCTCATCAGACCCATTATTGAGTACAATGCACCAATTGGAATGTACCTGGCCAGGCATCTCCAGCAGCTGGAGAGACCACAGAGGTACCTCACTAAGAGGATTACTGGCCTCCAACAGTTGCCCTATGCAGCATGATTGAAAAAACTAAGGCTTTTCTCTGTTGCATACTGCCTTCTCAGAGGCGACCTCTGTCTAACATATGGAGCCATGTGCAACCCAGAACTGTTGAACATGCTCCATCTTAGCAAAATCAAATCTACTCGAGCTACACGCTCTAGGGATATAAACCTCAGCACAACAATGAATAGAACATGCTGGAGGGATAGATTCTCTTTGCAAAGACTTCCCTTGCTATGGAACAAGGTCCCGATCTGCATAAGTCAGAGCCCCTCACTATCGCTCTTCAAGAGGAACCTTGACGACTGGATGGGTAACAGAAAGTTCACACCAGGGATCATACCAGCAGCTCTACTAGATAGGGGCCAAGGGTACTAACTGCTAGATCAAGGGCCTAGGGAACTAACCAAAGGGGTGGTGAATACCGCACAACATGGCTGGGCTAATATATGCCTTCGGGCAGATAGCCCAGTACCTACCTATGAACCTATACAGATGCCATACTCAGGAAAGGGCACTGATCTCAACTGCCTGAAGCTGAAGTCCATCAAGGCTGAAGCCAAGACCCAAAGGATCTGTGCTAAGCTTGACCCAGACTGTCTGAAACCAAATAACGGACCAATCTGGACACTAATCCTGCTCAATACCAGTAGCTCCGCCACAGACAGGTTAAAGGCTGAGCCATCCAAGGTCAATAATGACTCTGATAAAGTCAAAGATAAGCCTGACCCTAAAAGGCTGACCTTTACTCACTGGACCAGAGAAACTCATGATGCTGACAGCACCAGCATTGAAGCTGTTGACATAGGTGACATAATTAATGTTGCTGGCACTATCTTGAAGTTAAGGTTACAACTATTATGGTACAGCTGTTGATAGTGATTTTTACATCTGAAGGATTGTCTATGGCCTCATCAGGACTGGTGCTGAAACACGGGCTGGCAAAAAAGCAAGGTAAAGACTGAGCACCCCTGGCCTCAGAAGGGAAAAAGGCAAGGAACATCTTATGCAGAATCTGCAAAAAGCCCTCATTGTCTTCACATAGACAAAGTCTACAATAAATGAGTGGCTCTGGAATGATACCATGGACCAAGTAGATGGTAGTCTGGAACACGGAATTAATTTTACCTTGGAATCAGAGATAGAGGATACAATGCCTTTTGTGACTATCTTAACAGTAGAAGACTCAACAACAATCAGTGGAAGCTTGGAAACACCAGATGAGGTAACAGTGGTAAATTTAAAGAAATGACCTATCCTGCATTATTTGGTGACAGAAAATAGTTCAGTCACTCCCATGCTTCTGCTTTTTTTTTTTCTATACTTCTCACATTCCCTGTCTTTCTCTCTGGGCTTCAAAGAGTTGTTAGACTTGGGCTGATCCTAGGGGCCAATCAGGCTGACCCTGAGGTTTTATCTGAAGGTGAAGCTTTTGGCGGGATAAACACTAACCTGCCCTTCAAATTTTTCAGAATTATCTTTCCCTCCCTTCTAGTACAGAAATGAAATAACTCATATATCACACTTTTACTGAAATGCTCCTCCCCAAGGCAAATGACACATAAAATGTAAATATCCTGAGAGGAATTTTATCCATACATATTGCACTTTCTGATGAATACCTAATAATCGCAACTAAACAAGATCAAAAATGGTGACCAGAAAGTGGACTTCCAGTATGGCAGCTGACTGCTAGGTGTCAGATTTCTCCTCTCCGAAAGCAGGAACTCTGTAAATACAGTTAGATGATGGTATCTTCCCTGAATTAAGATTTTATGACAATCCAGTACAACTGGTAGCCTTAAAGGGACAATCCCAGTGTTTAACATTAGGATCAGATCCTGTAAATCCATGGTTCCAGTCTTGTTTCAGCTCCCAGGATAAGCTAATCTTTTGGATTTGTGTTCCTCTCCGACTTACATTGGATTGGGACTCTGACTTACACTGGATTGGGGAACTATGCCCCCAGCTCCTGGCTCATATTTTAAACAAAGAAAGCTATGCCAGAGAAAAGAGACATCAGTGTATATAACTGTTGGGTCTTTCGGCTTTTCCCAGTTAGGGGCCGCCACAGCGGAATTCCGGTCCGCTAATGATTGACAGTAGATTTTTACATGCCGAGCAGCCAGCCCTGAAGCACAACCTTCAACAAAGGCACGCCCATTCATGCATGTCTCCACACAGAAGACGCTCTAGCTAAGAATCGAACAGGACGTCTTACTGTGAGGCGACACCGCTACCGCAGCACCACCACCGCACCAACAACAGTGTATATAACATTTAAATTTTGCATCACTCATGCTTCTACTGATGTACAAGCAGCCCGCTCATAAAAAATAGTGCATTTGTCTAGTAGTATTCAGAAATAAGCACATATCAAACTAGAGGCTGAAACATGAACAGAAGAGTGTGTCTACTAATGCTCTAACCTTCTATCACACACTTGCCTTCTGTGGAATTGCTAGCAGGCCAGACAGTCACTACACCAGGCTAGTATTCAAAAATCAGAATACAGTAAAACATGAAAGAAAGAAAAACATGGTTTTCACTACTGTTTGCCTGATTCAGATGCTTTCTATAGGCAGAAGCCATGTCATAACATTGTTGTAGATGGCCAGGATTCACAATAATCTCAGAATAACATATGAAATGAAAGAAACAAAAAACTCTGTTTAATAATGTTTTAAAAGCCTTGTATTACTGATGTGCTTCTAGAGTAGCAGTAGCAGTTAGGTCATACAATGCCTGAAAGGATACTCTTCTCAATGGGTAAAATGCACAGATTAATCTACTGAATGGCTCACAGGGAGAGCTGTTGTCAGTACAACTACAATTTGAGGTGGAATGTAGCTAACAACTTTGAAACTTCCTTCAGACACTCTTTCCAACCCTCCTCAACCAAAGCTGAGCATGATCAGAAAGGCAAACCTGAAATGTAAACAAAGGCTGAATCAAAACAAAAAATCCCTGGGACTGTCCCTTTAAGTTCATGCCTCCAAAGAAGAAAGAGATTGTGGTGGGGAGGAAAATTACAAGTTGACAAGAAAGAGGGGATCAACATGGACCACACGGCCGTGCAAGCAGGGAAGAGGCAACCACAAGAACTTTAAAAACTGAACCAAAACTTGACAAGATACACAAATAAACTGTTAAAACTAGAGATTCTTTGGAGGAATATATTAAAATTAATAATAAAAGATTGGATAAAATCAATCAACCTCACATCACCCACTCAGATGGCATCCAAAGCCTTCAGAAGGCCGAGAAGGGCATTAAGAGCATGAAGACAACAATAATGGAATGAAAGGACACTCAGGAAGAATTAACACAACAATTATCAAAGGGACAAACCTCTGATTTGATGAATACAAAAAAAAGGCTGAAGCTGTAGATCATGTTACTTTTATGTAGAAACAAATTACCACATAGCCTTGGATCCCTTAGACTGAGATACTCACTGACCGAGACCATCAGGTTTACTTTCGGCACAAGCCTGCAAAAAATCAACCAGACTGGTGTTTGTTAAGTTTCAAAACTACTGGTTAAAAGAAACTATTATAACAAAATTACGGAAGAAGGGTAAACACCCGACAATGGGACTAGCAAGGGTATTTGTGGAGAATGACTAACCTAGACGTGGTAGAAGACAGACATTCAGCTTTATTCCAGCTATAAAAGCATGCTGGAAAGCAAATATGAGGTTTTAAATTAATTAATCCATGTATAATGGAAATCTTTTCTTACAATGGCACTAAAACCTTTCAGGCCCCTGAGGAGCTTATAAACCTTTGTAAACAAGGACTGCAGAAACAGTTATTGGAAGTCACAGCCAATCAGGCAATCTTGAGTGGGCATCACCCGTCTCCAGAAATTCCAAGGGGAGCAGTAACAAAGATGTTCCCAGTCTTCAAAAAGCAGTTGGAAGACCACAGGACTGAGAATCACAAGAACCTGAAAACAGTAATGAAAGGTGTTTTGCAGCTTCAGACATCAGTGGAAATGGTACACGAGACTGATTAAGATAATTAATAACGTGAAGCCAAATGGAATGTAGGAAAAATTGTTGGTACAGTAGTATTTGTAGATAGCATTCATGGCAAAACTCTACCAATCATGAAGACTGTCCTGCAGAATTGAAACACTTCAGCTATATATGTACTGGAAGGAAATTGTTTTTTTTTTCTTCTCTTATACTGTCTGAAGTGCCCTGAGAATAATCTCTGCTGCTTCTTACACTCTCCTCCTGTTTTTCCATTTTTTGAAATTTTAATGGAAAGAACTGGATACAAAAGAAAATTAAATGGGGGGGGGGGTTGAAATAGATGATGTACTTGGATATACTATGAAGGAGATAAGCTACCTGTGAACCGATGAGTAGAGGATCAGCAGTGTTAATAATATTAGGAAGCAGAGAGTTCACTTGAAAGATTAATCTGTGGAAGTACAGATTAACTTTTGCTATGCATAGTGCATGTGTGCATGGATCTCCAGTCAAAATACTAAGAAAGGGAAGAAAAACTAATTAATTTAACTAGAAAACTATACAGTAAATCCACAGTTTTATTATCCAGAAAATGGTTTCTCATGGATTCTCCTTATCGCATATAATGCAGCAAGCAAGGTCTGGGGTTGAAATTAAACAAGGAGATGGATCCGAAATAAATGTTTTTTGACTGATTTCCTTATTAGTTATGTTCTTGGTGAAGCTGCATGAATGAAAGGTTTTCTAGGAATGGTATTCTCACCTAGACCAATAACAGACTTGACCTTTAAGGGATCAACCACACAGAGGGTGTTAACTGTCTTAAAGTGGTACTGAACAACTGAAATGTTAAGAAAGCAGGTCATTGTATGACACACCTAAAACTACTAATTTATACAAATTGTCATTATCTGGTGAGGCAACTTGGGGACTGACAGCTGCAAAAACAAATGAACTCAAAATGGAAGGCGAACCATTTCAGAAACAACAGACATCTAGCCTGTTCCATTTTTCTTGACATGTCCAAAGCTTTCGATACTGGCTCCCATCAGAAACTCCTCAATGAATTTTTAGCCCTTAAATTAAGCCATTCTGCCCTTACATGCTTCCACAATTACTCATCTAATCGTCAGTATGCTGTAAAATGACAACATGAACTCTCTTCTCTACTTCCTGTCCCATTAGGTGTCCCACAAGGATCCATTCTAGGTCCTCTCTTATTTATAGTCTTCACCGACAAGTTTCACACTGCCACCCACCAGACCACTACCATACAATACGCTGAAGATTCCTCACTCATATGCGCAGTCCCCTCTCTTTCTAAACTCCAAGAAATAACCCAAAAATCCTTTACAGAAGTAGAATCTTGGTTTTCTGATGCTCAGTTAATCCTCAATCCAAATAAAACTAACCTTATGATTTTCTTTCACAATAAACTGTCAGATTTCCTATTTCCCTTCATGATACATTCTTTTAATTATGCAAAAACTGAACCTGTTTCTCACACTAAGCCTCTTAGTATTACAATCCATAACAAGACGAAATGTGACAAACACATTATCCTAACTATAAAAAAAGTTCGAATTAAATTAGGCTCTCTCTGCAGATTCAAACCTTTCCTCACCGACTCCACAAGACAGTCTTTTGCTAGAACACACCTACTCTATACTCTTCTTTATGCCTCACCCATTCTCATTAACCTGTACAAAACAGACCTGGCAAATTTAGATGGCTGCTACAACAGAAAAGCCAGATTTGCCACCAATTCCCCTTACAGATACCATCACTGTACTGCCTTATGCTACCTAAAATGGCTTGAGCTCCCCAATTACCTCACATACACCCAGCTCACTATGGCCCATGGCATTCTTTACCTCCCAGTCAGGTGTCCTGCACTCTGCAATCTACTTCAACTATAATCTAATAAAATACTACTTAGACAGTCTGACAAATTCCTTACAAGTCAGAAAATTAAACAACTTTCTGGCAATTCTCTTTACACCAACGGCATTGTCAGAACATGGAACTCAATCCCCCAAAACAGACTTGCCACAGCAAATCACCTACAGTTCAAATTTCTCCTCAAATCTCATCTATCTAATTCTTGGCTCTGCTCCTTCCTTACACCTGGCTGATCCCCCCCCCCCCACTGCCATCGTTATAGGCTTTATTTCTCTACACCTCACTATTGATGTTTTATTCATTCAACCTGATGGGATCTTCTCTTTCCCATCTAATTTCCCCTCCTACATTATCTCTCTCTAGATCTCCTGTCTATTCCTTTGTGCCTTATCCTTCTTCTCTTTTTTCTTTCTGAACTTCTCTACTACATCCTACTCTAAGTTTATTCTGTCTTATTTATCCATCCCTATCTTTATCTACTTCCCTCCTTCCTTCTCTTGTATAGTCAGTTTATTCTTGAATATCTCTATTTATCCCTTGTTATTCTTGTACATTCCACTACTGTCTGTATGAGCTTTTGTATGGTATAATTTATTTGTGTTTATCTTTATTCTCTTTGGGGTTTTCTCCCAGGGCCACCGCTGAAAAAGAGCCTGTGCCCAGTTGGACTTTCCCCATTCAACAAACATTAAATTAAACTAAATAAGTAAATAAAATCAATAAATGACACCACTGAATGTGAAGGGGCAAAATTGGCTAAAAAAAGCCAATAATGAGAATTATGAAAGAAATCCATGGGAAGGTGTAGGGGGGACTTTATATGTGATGATGATGGATTTATTGACAGCATTTTAAGGAGACCAGTGCAATTTCACACTAAAGCTCACAAAATGGAGGTGGATGAATCAAACCTGAACTGCTTCAAAACAAAGCAAAGCATTACATTCTTTGCAAATGGACAGAAGCAAATATGTGCAAAGACAGAGATGGTGTATCACAACTTACAAGACGAAGGTAGAGGAAAATGCAGTAATGGTTATGACAGTACAAATTCTGAACAAGTATGGCATTACCTATAATGTCTTTGAATGTAAATGGGTTGGTGAATCAAGTTGATGGAGGAAAGATTACATATATGCATCGATTACTTGAAAATTCAGGTTAACCTGTCACAGGAAATTCATCTACCTATTTCAGAGTATCAGCATTTACTGGGAATAGGGTTTCAAGAAGGGTATTATGCTCCTTTAAATGGCTAATATGAAAAAAAGATGTAGAAATATTAATGGTAAAGGCAGTCCTACTATGCAGAGAAGACACAATACAGGAAAAGGAGGATAGATTTGTGATAATTAAAGGAAATTTTACAGGCAAAAGGATATCTAATAGCATCAGTATACGTCCCACCAACAAAAACTGGTATACAACACCCACAAAACTGTTAGGTGAACTAATAATGAAGGGGAGGACACTGGAATGTGGTTTGTGACCAAAGAGACATCTAAGGAGGACCTAGAAGGAAATATTTACCATTGGAACGGAAACTCATGAAACATACTTTAAAATGTTTAGAATGGATGCTGTAGGCATGGAATTAAGAGGTCTCATATAATATAATATACATATTTCTTTCCTTCTGTCTAGATTTGGACAAGACTGGATAATATATATAACTAGTACGCATGTAGCTCAGACACAAGGGCTTGAAACACATCCAATAACATTACCAAACCATGTGCCTGTGCAGATAAATACTGAAATAATCCTCAGGGTCTATCATGAAAGACAGTAAAAGTTTCCATCCTACTTACTTAAGAGGTCATCATATTTCTTGTATTTATCAACACTATTTTTAGAATTATTTGAATAATGATCTGATTTCCGCAAACTAATTTATGTACATAGGGTCACCACCCCTCTGTTTTTTTTCCTGACTATCCAGAAATCAAACTGATTCTCTGGTAATCCAGAAAACACTGTACAAACTCTGGTAACCTGTTTCAAAAAGGAAACAGACTATCAGAGTTTTTTAAATCGGCTGATTTACTATGCTTTTTTACAGAAAAGCATAGTAAATCAGCTGGAAGCACGCAGCAGGAACGGAAAAAGAGGGCGTTCCCCGCCGGGTGATGTCACAAAATGGGCGGAATGTGGGCGGGAGAGGGGAAGGGATGGGCGGGATTACTGGTAACATGAGGGATGTGGCTTTACTCCGGTTTTAGCCACCACGAAAGGTGGCAACCCTATAATGTACACCTCACTATATCTGTGTTATTTAATTCTGTGTAAAAAGAATAATTGTGTAAAATCTTACCATAACCATAAATGTCCTTCTTTTTCATGTTGCAGTATTCCAAACCCCTGGGTTTTCTTCTCTTGCTACCCAAACGTCCAGCTTCTAGCCACTGTCTGATGTTGGCTAAGGGAATGTGGGCCATAAAAGTGACGCCTGCACATACCAGACCTCAGAACTGAGTGCCCCAGTGAGACCCCAGTCCCAGGATACCTGTACAAGTCCAGTGCCATCTAAGAAGGGACAGTTTCATGGATGAAGGGGGAAGGAGGGAGGGAAGGAATACTGCAAGATGGAAGAGAAGGACATCTATGCTTATGGTAAGATTTTACACAACTATTCTATGTCTTTCTGTTCTCATGTTGCAGTACTCCAAACCCCCGGGTGAGTGCCAAAGCTAAAAAGGGAAGAAAAGGGTGGAGGCTTAGAACTATTTTCTAGGAATCCATGAAGGATTGCCCCGGCAAACCCAGCCCTGGATTTGGGAATGTGATGCAATCTATAATGTTTGGTAAAGGTGTGGATAGAGGTCCATGTAGCTGCCTTTAAAATGGTGGCAGTGTCCATCCCTTTAAAGAAAACCCCAGATGAAGCCATAGCCCTAGTGGAGTGTGCTTTCATCTTAGAATCTAAGGCTTTTCAATTGTATGTAAAACAGAAAGAAATTGCCCTTGAAATCCAGACAGAAATGGTCTGTTTTGTCACTGCTTTCCCCAGAGCCCTGGGGTGAAAGGAGACAAACGACTGGTCTGATTAGCTGATAGACTAGGTCTTGTGAAGGTAAAACCTAAGCTGTCTCTGCACATCAAGGGAGTGTAAGTCTCTCTCACTGTCATTCTGAGGATGAGGAAAGAAGGTGTGAAGGTAAATAGTTTGGTTTAAGGATTACTCATTGACCACTTTGGGCATGAAGGAAAGGTTGGTCCTAAGAGTTACCCTATCCTTGTGTAAGGTGAGGAAAATTGGAATAGTCAAGATGGCCTGTAGCTCTGATACTCTCCTGGCTGATGTCATGGCTACCAGGAGTACTGTTTTCCAAGTGCAGTGTTTTAGAGAGGCCTTAGAAGCTGGTTTGGAAGGGGCCAGCGTGAGCTATTCTAAAACATAATTCAAGTCCAATGGGGGTGGGATGGGTTTCCTGTGGTCCTGAGATGCAGTACTCCCTTTAGGAATAAATTTGCAGGCAACCGAGATGCCAAAGGGGGGTCCAGAAGCAGATAAGCTGAAATTATCAGCAAGGTGGGCTTTAACAGAGGAGTACGCCAACCCTGTCTGCAAGAGATCACACAGGTATAACAGTACCAAGGGGACAACACCCTGAAAAGGGTCCAACTGTCTTTGTACACACCATATGGAGAACATTTTCCATTTAAACAAATAAGATATCCTAGTGTTAGATTTCCTGGCCTCCTGCTGGACTGTGAGCACATCCTCACTGTAAAGGTGTCTTAAGGGATCAGAATTCTATCACCCACAGAGTAAGGTTCAGAGATTGTAAGTGGGAATGGATTAGTGATCCCCTGTCCTGTGTGAGAAGGTCCTCTCTGTGAGGTAACTTGTGGTGATTGCCCCTGGCTAAATGCAGAAGAAAAGGGAACCAATGCTGTCTTGGCCAAAAGGAAGTCACCAAAATGATTTTTGGTTTGTCTTTCTGGATTTTCAGTAGGACTTTCTGAAGAAGTGGAAAGGGTGGGAATGCATACAGAAACATCCCCTTCCAAGAGACTGAGGAGGCATCTGTTGCCCTTGCCAGAGGACTGGGTGGGTAACCTGGTGCAAAATGAAGGAAGTTGTTTGTTCAGAGGGGAGGCGAACAGATCTATCTGAGGTGTACCCTATTTGTGGACTATGTCCAAGAACACATTCCTGTGGAGCATCCATTTGTGGGACTGTGACATGGACCTGCTTAAGGTGTCTGCCTGGGTGTTCTGCTCTGAAGGGATATACACTGCCAGAAGAGTGACTCCCTGTTGTGTGGTAAGCTCCCAGACTTGGAGAGCTAGTCTTCTTAGCAAGTATGATTTTGTCCCCACCCCCCCCACTTGTTCATGGGTCTATATTATATGAATGACAGGTCATAATATCGTACGCTCTAAAGAGCAAAAATACAGGACCTCGAACTCCTTACTGCGCCCCCCACACCCCCACTCGATATATATACCAACTCCGAGATCGCACTACAGTTTGGAAAGGGCAAATATTCCAACCTTCACTGTACTGTGATCCCACAAGAACTTTGAGGCCCGGTATTTTCGCTCTTCAGAATGCTCTATATTATGAACGTTCATTCATATACTATAGACCCCTTGTTCACATACCACGGAATTGTAGTGTTGTCTGTGAACAATTTTAGGGGGCCCTGCTTCAATGTATGTTGGAAAGCTTTCATGGCCAGAAAAATCACTCTCATCTCTCTGATATTGATATGTTCCTGTTTGATGGAGCCTGACTAAAAGCACTGGACTCTTAGGGAACCCATGGCTGCTCCCCATCCCAGATCTGAGGCATCTGTGTAAATCTCCTGTACTGGCAAGGAAGCTTGTAAGGGGACTCCTGGGTTGGAGGTCACTTGATTCAACCACCAGAGAATCTCTTTCCTGAGAAAAGGTAGGAAGGGGATTTTGTACTTTGGGGGGGGGTGAGAGTCTTGTGTCCATATAGACCTTAGGTACCATTGTAACTTTCTCATGTGGAGCCTTGCCAATGGCAACATGGGAATAGTCAATGCCATATGACCTAGAAGTCTGAGGTACTGCCTGGCAGTAAAGACTGTGATTTGAAGGATAGAGAGCAGGTACTGCCTTAAGTTTTCCACCTTTTGAGGTGGCAGAAAGGCCCTCAAGACATCCGTCCTTAGCCTGTATCCCAGGAACATTTGGTCCTGAGAGGGGTTCAAGTTAGACTTGGAGTAGTTATCCTGAAACCCAGTGCTTGCAGGACTGATATTACTGTTTGTAGATGGCTTAGCAAGGATTTTGAACAGTCTGCCTGGATCAGAAGGTTGTCCAAGTAAGGAAATATTGAATCCCTTGAGTCCTACAGAAGGCAATCACTAGTGCCAAGCACTTGGTGAAGACCCTTGGTGCTGTAGAAAGTCCAAAGGGCAAGGCAGAGAACTGAAAATGTGATGTGCTCACAGACAAGTGTAGGAATCTCCTGTAATTGGGCCTTATGGGGATGTGCAGGTAGGCATCCTTTATGTCCAAGGTGGCTAAGAATCCCTGAGGTAAAAATCAAGGGGAAGAGGGTCTGCAGGGTGAGCATTCAAAAGGTGGGTACTTGTAAGAAAAGAATAAGGTGGGAAAGATCTAGGATTGGTTTCCAGGGACCTTCTTTTCCTGGGACTAGGCAGAGTCTGGAATAGAAACTCTTTCCCTTTTCTGTCATAAGGACAGATTGAATTGCTCCTTGGGCCATAAGGCTGTCTACAACTGGCTGAAAAAGGGGAAACTTCTCTTTGGGAGACTGCGGAATACCCCTCAAGGAAGGTGTTGCAATCCACGTCATGAAATAACCCTTTGATGGATAACACCCACCTGTCTGAGACTATGGTTTTCAAAACAGGGAGACAATGAGAGTCTTAGGGAAAGGGGGTGGAATGGAGAGTTTTTTTCAGTAATGGCAGGTATTCACAGATTACCTGCCCTGTCCTGAAACTGAGGCTTAACAAGTCTGGAAGGGGTTTATTGCTTCCTGGTGCTCTTTCTGCCTCTGGAAGGAGGAGGAAATCCTGAATGTTTCCTTATAAATTGAGTTTTTGAGGGGTAATTCCTGTGGAATTTGGGGATAGGAGAAACAAACAGGTGCCTTCAGGTCTTGTAACTCCTTCTGCTGTAGAGTTTTGAACAACTCAGCCACCTTTGTCCCAAATAGGGCAGAGTTATCCAAAGGCGCATCCAATTGTTTTGCCCTAATATCATCAGGTAAGGGCTGTAACCATAGCCAGGAATATCTTCTCAGAACTGAGGCAAATGCAGAAGATCTGGCAGAGGCTTTAGCTGCATTGTAGCTGCAACTAATAGAATGCCTAGTGACCTGAAAAGACAAGGATATAAGGCTGGATATCTGTGCCTTGGCAGGATAGTTTGGGATCTCAGTCAATAGCTTAGTGGCTTGTCCTAAAAGGGCTAGGGCATATTTAGACACATGGGTTTCACAGTTTACTGCCCTGAATGCCAAGATAGCTGAGGTATAAAACGTTTTTCCAAGGCTCTCCATGGCCTTGCTGTCTTTATCTGTAGGGAGAACTGAGGTGGATGTAAGCAGTTTGGAGGGCTTATCAGCTGAAACTGATACAGTGCTAGGGTCTGCTACAGGGTATTTGATAAGAAATTTGACCCCCTTAGGGACCTTGAAGAATCTGTCAGGTCTTTGAGGGGTAGGGGGCTGTGAATCAGGATTTACAGAAGCTGCATTAAAAGCATCCAGAAAAGCTGGCAAGACTGGAGGTATGGCTGAGGGAGCAGGAGTGTCCATTTGTAGAAGTTTATAGTATGTCTACTGAACTTCTGTCATCTCAGTGGAATCCCACTTAAAGAATTCCCTCAATTTGGAAATGGTCTCCCTAAAGGTGAGATCCTCACCTGGAGAATCTGCCTCTGCAGAATCTTCCTCTGGGGAGACATAACCAAGAGGATATAGTAACTAGGAGACATATGACAGGGAATCCTCTGAAGAGGAGTCAGAGGAGTCCTCAGCTTCAGGTTGAGATATATCTGGAGCCTGAGGGCTAATTACTGGGGGAGCCACTGGGGAGGATGAGGGCATGGCAGGCCTAAGAGCCATAAAAGCATTGAAAAGGCTCTGCGAAAATGTCTGCCAGTGTGGCTGGCTCTGTACAGGAGAACAAACATTCTTTTCAAGGAAGGCCTAGAGGGTGTAGGAGACAAGGTAGGCCTAGGTTCTCTAGCATTTTCAGTAGTGGAAAGACCCGTCTAGGTGGCTGGTACAAGCCGAGATTCTCCCTCACCGTTGGTAGCCGACATCTACAATACCTCTGAGGACATGCCTTCTGCTATGGGTTCTGCAGCTTCCCCAACGGCAGTCACTGTACCCATATTGGCGGCAATCAAATGTTCCTCCAGGCTAATGTTGGCCACAGCAGGAATGTCGGGTGGAGGAGGTGCAGCAATGGATTCAGGCCTAGCAACTTTGGCCTTTTTCTTAGGTGGCTCATTGGGCTGACAAGATGGCCCCTCCATAGCTAAAGCTAAGTGCTTAAGGTGCTGATTTTCTAAATAAATATTCAAGGCATGCAGACGACTGCATAAGGTTTTAGGGATGAAGGCCTGACAGATGGAGCAGGACTTATTGTCATGTGTAGGCCCTAAATAAAAGAGGCAAAGCTCGTGGTCATCCTTATGGGGGATCTGATGAATGCACCTCCACTTTCCCTTCCTGGATGACATGAACCTAAACAGGCATGCAGTGACTCAAAAGAACAAAATGTCTTCAGTGGGATACTTATCTTTCAAAAGACGATCCGATGCCTGGTAAGGTAGGAACAGTTGACATTCCACTGGTGGCACAGAAGTTCTGAGCTCTGGTATGTGCAGACATCACTTTTATGGCCCACGTTCCCTTAGCCAATGACAGACACATACCCTGCAGTGACTAGAAGCTTTTGTATACTAGCTGGACATTCATGTAGCAAGAGAGGAAAACCCAAGGGTTTGGAATACTGCAACATGAGAATAGAAGGACATCTAGTACTTGTCTTAGTTTGGTCCTACAACTATTATAATGATTGTACCTTGTCTCAGATTATTTATCATAATGTTGAACTTTTGTAAATGTTGTACTCTTGGGTTACTTGCCCAATCGGACCTTCCTGGGAAACAAATGCCAAATAAATAGAAATAAATAAAAATAAGAGGGGACATTTCAAGACATGAGTAAAAGAAACCCTTATGGAGGGCTTAAGTAGCATTAGCCTTCAGGGTAAGACCATGGCATTAGCCTGGGAGGAGTTCAAAGAACCTTTTAGGGACAGAGTTATATAGAAAAGGAGAGACAGAAAGAGTAGAGGGCAATGAGTATGAATTCATACATGGAAAATTCACAGAAGATTAAAGAGGCCCAAGGACATACAAGAAAAATAACCAGAGAGATGCAAAGCTATGAAGAGGGGAAAAAAGGGTAAGGCCACTTAGATATGACTTTTGAAAAAGGTAGCCTTACTGAAACAATTGTTTTCAACACTAACCCAACACAGCAAAAAAAGAGTAAGCCAACAAAAAGGAGAAAGCTGACTACTAGAGTCAGACATTCTGACACTCGAAAAGTAATTAGAAATTTGGTACAATTTTTTTTTTAATCTTTGGGGTGTACTATGAGAAGTTACATGCATGTGAGCCCTGGGTGCCGGAAACTGGGCAAACATTTTCTGAATTTATTGGGATATACAGCTGGGGAAACTAGATGAAAGTGAGCAGCAAATTAGAGAGGCAAGGACTAGTGTGGAAGAAGAAATCGAGCAGAGCTTGGTGGGACAAGCAGTAGGCAAAGCACATGAGACCAATGGAATTCTTGTAGAAGCATGGAAGGCTACGGGACAGACCTGTTAATGAGGGTTTGGGAGGTTTTACTTAACCACGTATATACAGAAAGAAAGAACTCCATGTTCTTGTAAGGAAGCAGTTGTACTGATTCTGCCCAAGGAAGGGAAATACATTCCAAACCTAGAATCCGATGGGCCAACTTCAGTGTTAAATCACAATTAGAAGTGTTTATGTCTTTACTGGAAAATGAGTGGCTAGGGTTTTACCAGAGCCGATAGACCAGGATCAGTGTGGATTCATTAAAGGGAGGCATACATCTGATAATATTAATACGATGATTTTGATTCAAAAAGAGGAAGAAAGACAGAAATAATGACTTCTTATCAGTCTAGGCATGGAGAAAGTGTTTGACAGGGTATGCTGGAGTTACTTAATAGTGGTTGTGCTAAAAATGGGCTTTCCAAATACATTGATGAGCCTTCTAAGAAGAATGTATACCATTTCCTAGGCAAAAATAAGGATAGATGGCATATTGTCAGGAAATTATAACCTGAAATGAAGTATTCAAACATGGATGCCTATTTCTGCTTTGTTATTTGCATCGAACATCTGGCAGAAAAAAATAGAAGATCAGCAATGAATGGGTATAACGGATTCAGCACATGGCATAAGGTAGCAGTGTTTGTGGATGACATACTAAAATACCAGTCTGATCTGAATTAAGGGATCCCTATCCTGTTTACTATACTGAAGCAGTTCCAGACTATCTCAGGATACAAAATTGATCCTCGTAAAACAAGGGTAATTGCTTCACACTTTGTATCCACTATTGATTTAGTCCAACAATATCCTTATTTGTGGGGCAATAATAAAATTAAATACTTAGGAGTAAGCCTTAAGGATAATAAAGAGATGCTGCCAAAGAGATAAGGGAACCTTAAATAAAAAAGTGGGGACAATAAAGGCATGTGCAATTTTAAGACTAGATTTGTTTAGTAAAATTCAAGTAATAAAAATATATTTAGTTCCATTAATCATATACAAACGCCAGTTACACTTTCATGTCCTGAGGCTTCAATGTGGCTAAATATAATATTAATAGGTTGATTAATATCCAAAAAGATGCATGTCCAAAGGCTTCAGGGTGACAGAAAACAGACAAAGAACTGAAGGAGTTAATTTTAGAAGGTAGGAGGTCAAGAGTGAAGTACGAGAAGATAATGTCACCAGATCAGAGAGGGCTGTCTTTTCCTAGCAGGAAAGGAGATTTGAAGCCACATAACTTAGACTACTTTACTTGATGAAACTACCAAATTATAGTTCTAGGTGTGAGGTTATGTCCTATGGTGGGAGCCAGGACAGAGATGAGGTAGGAAGGATAGGTTTCTGGTTACAATATAGGCACATTGATGAACTAAATCAGGTAGGAAGTATAGTTGTGTACACTTACCATAAATGTAGATGTTCGAGTGTATTCACTGTTGCAGTCATCACCTGTGGGTTATCTCTGATCTGGTAGCCCTTGGCCGGCCCAAGTAGCAGAGTCAATGTTTTCTGCATTGGCTGCTGTCACCTTTAGTCTAACGTCAGGTTGTCAGTGCTATGAAGCAAGGCAGCTGATGCCATTATATAGGTTCAGATGAGAATCCCTTCATGATAAGGTCTCCCTGATAACTTCTTCTATGCTCAGTGGATTGCCACCTTGAGACCCTTCTGAAGGATATCTGTGTCAGATGTGTTTTCTACTATGACTAACCCATCAGAAGCACAAGGAAATATGGTAAAGTGGTCCTGTGGCTAAAAGCCACCGTGAGAAGCTTATGTCTCCCTAAGGAAAGAGGATATAAGGGGAAAGGAGGGAGGGAAACCAGGAATGCAACAGTGAATACACTCAAACATCTACATTTATGGTAAGTGTATCCAGCCGTACTATGTTCTTCATGTTTCACTGTTGCAGTCATCACCTGTGGGAGGATTCCCAAAGCTGAGGAGAGAGGCAGAAGGATTATTTTGAGACCTAGGCATGGGTAAGCATGCCCTGCAGAACTGCCCACGCAAACCCTGCCCTAGCCTTAGAGAAAAAAGGTAGGTGGTAATGCTTTGCAAAGGTACTGACAGAGGTCCAGGTGGCAGCTTCCAAGATGTCCCTGGTGGGCACTCCTCTGAGGAATGCTGTGGAAGTAGAGGTTGGCTAAAGGAATGGGTATGAATAGACTTAGGGGATGGTTTCCCATGTAGTCTGTAGTAGAAATGGATACAGTGTGATATCCATTTGGAAATGGTTTGCTTGGAAATGGGCTTCCCCTCTGCCCCTGAGGCAAAGCTGACAAGAAGCTGGTCTGTTTTTCTGAAGGATTTAGTACGGTCCAGGTAGTATCTGAGCTGTCTGCGCACGTCTAGTGAGTGCAGAATTTTTTTCCCCTTGTTTTGAGGGTTCATAGGTAGGTACTAGGCTATCGGCCCAAGGGCCTGCGTAAGCCTAGCTAACAAGGTTCCCTGACTTATGCCACCCAAGAAAGTTATTTTCCTGTGCCACTGTCGAGCAGAGACACAGAAGTGATCCCTGGGGTGTATTTCCTATTTCCCATCCACTCATCAAGATTTTTCTTGAAGAGTGCTAATGAAGAACTTTGCTTGACATAGATGGGTAGCCTGTTCCAGAGTATGGGAAGTCTCTGGGACAGGAATCTATCCCTCCAGCATGTCCTGTTTATTGTGGTGACAAGGTTTAGGTCCCTAGAGCATGTAGCTCGGAGGGATTGGAATTTCTTTAGGTGTAGCATGTCCAACAGCTCTGGGTTTGACAAAGCTTTATATGTTATGCAGAAATCACCTCGGAGTAGGCGATATGCTACGGAGTAAAGCTGGAGTTTTTTGAGGCGGTCAGTGTAGGGCATTTGTTTGAGGCCAGTAATCCTCTTTGTGAGGTACTTCTGTGGCCTTTCCAGCTGCTGCAGATGTCTTGTGAGTTCCATTCCAAAAGGGGTGTTGTACTCTATAATGGGTCTAATGAGTGTCGAGTAGGGGGGAACAGTGACCTCTTTTTTCCTGGATGAGAACCCTTTTATGATGAGGTGTGCCATGTAGAAGGACTTCCTGACTACTGTGGCGATGTGACTATCAAAGGAGAGACTACTGTCCACCTGGGTCCCAAGGTCTATTATTACACATTCGGTGTTAAGTACATTGCTGCCTATGTGGTAGTTCATGGGTACAGAGTTTTTACTAAAGGGGATGACACTGCACTTTTTGGCATTGAGCTTGAGGCCATGGTTCTGACAACAGGCATCTGTCTCAGCGAGGCCGTTCTGTAGGATGTCCACATCATTTGGGGACTTGACTATGGCTCCTAGTTTGCAGTCATCTGCAAACTTCGTTAGCCAGAGGCCTTCTGTGTTAGCCTGTACTTCAGAGAAGTAGATACCAAACAGGAGAGGTCCCAGGATAAAACCCTGTGGTACTCCACTTGTCACTGCTTTGAGATCAGATTTGGAGTCTGCAACTTTTACAGTGTGGGTTCTGTCAGTGAGCCAGTTGGCAGCCCATCTTGTGACGTAGGGATTTATACCTAGTTTAGTGAGTTTAGCTATAACTCCAGAATGGGGGATGGTGTCAAAAGCCTTGGCGAGGTCAAGATAGGCTGTGTGAACCACCTTACCCTCATTTACGGCTTTGGTGACTGCCTCAAAGAAGTTGATCAGGTTCAGGAGGCATGATCTTCCTTTCACAAACCCGAACTGGGTGGGATCCAGAGTTTGAGGTTATCAATGTCTTTGTTTATGAGTTCCATGATGATATGTTCCATGGCCTTTTAGACCAGGCTTGTCAGGCTAACAGGTCGATAGTTCCCGGGATCAGTGGTGGCTCCCCCTTTGTGGAGTGGGATAACTGTTGCTGTGCACCATTCAGTGGGCACAAAGCCTGATGCGAGGCTATTATTGAACATGGTGATTAAGTGGGGAGCCAGTTCGTTCTGAAGTTCGTGTAAAACGCAGCCTGGGATGTTGTCCGGTCCCATGGATTCTGTGTTTTTGGCTTTAGAGAGTGCAGTTTTTACCTGCGTAGTTGTGATTACAGGGACTCTGCATTCATCCTGTATAGATATGGGCCCTTTAGAGGGTGAGAGGGGGTAAAGTTAGCATTGAACCTATCTGCCAGGATGTTGGCAATATCAGTTGGTTCTATAATTTTCGTGCCTTTGTGCTGTAACTCAAAGCAGATCTGGGTGTTGCCATCGAGATTCTTGACATAGCTATAGAATGCTTTGTGGCTGTCCTTAGAATTAGTGGCAATTTTGTTTTTGTAGCTAGCTTTGGAGGATCTTATAAGGGATCTCGGCTTCTTACTGAGGCTGACCAGGGAGCTCCTCCACTCATGGGATTTTACTCTCTTTTGCAACAGTTTCTTCCTTCTGTTTTACAGTTTGTTTATGGCAGGGAACCACCAGATTGGTTTCCTTTTCTTGGAGGATAGCGTCTTGGTTCTGTTTGGGATAGCACAATCCATGCACTAGTGTAAGTGCTTATAATGTGCATTTGTGTAGGATTCAGCAGTTGTAACTGTATTGTCCATCTGCATGGGTGTCATGAAGTTCACCACTTCTGTCTTAAGAAGCATGAAGTTGGCTTTGGAGAATATTTTTACCATGGTTTCCTTAATGGGGGGTGGGGGCGGGATGTGGATATCAAGGGTGATTAGCTTATGGTCGGATCGGACCAATGAGGAGTTGACTTCAAGTGTGGAACACCGGTCACTCATGTTGGTAATGACTAGGTCTAGGATATTGTTGCCCCTAGTGGGGGTGTGGATGAGTTGATCCAGGGCATTGGAGTTTACGAATTCCAGACAGCGTTGAGCTAAGGAGTTGGTACACGAATAGTTTTCCCAGTTAATGGTGGGGTAGTTGAAGTCGCCCATTATTAGGGTGTTTGGCTGGACCCTAATATTTTCCAGTACATCAAGAAAAGAGGAGTGGGAATCCTGGGGCATGGTTGGGGATCTGTAGCAAGCTACAATTTGGATTGCAGTTTTGCCCAGAGTTAGTTGCATTTGGATAACCTCAGATGAATTATGCTGAGCAACTAGCCTGGAGGTGTGTATATCCTTAATGAATATGGACACACCTCCACCTTTGGTGTTTCAGTCCAGGTTACATGGTCGAAAAGTGTGGCATGAGTTATAGCCTGGTAATGCAGGGGTGCTCTCTGGAGCCTTGAACCAGGTCTCAGTCACTGCACAGATATCGATGTTCTCCATTTTATGGGGTGCCTTGAGTGAGTGCATTTTGAGATTTAGACTTCTAGCATTGAGTAGCATTACCCTCAGTTTTTGCTTGCCTGTTCCTGTTATGGTGGTGAATTCGTTATTTGAACCTTGCCTAAAAAAGGCACTATAGGGGCAGCAAGAGCCTTAGTCAGTATCCGGAATCCCAGGGGCGACAGGTGCAGGCCATCTGTGGCAAAGCATTGTGGTTTGTCGACCATGTCATCCCAAGCAGACAGATACTGGATCCCCTTAGAATGACACCAGAAGCTTAGCCAATTGTTGAAGTCAATCATGTTGTCCTTGTACTGCAGTATCATTCTGGGTGATGGCAGAATGCTACTCAGGGCTAGGGTCATACCTGCCTGGGCTACAAGATCGGAGTGCTCTTTCATGTCTCTTTTCATGTAATCCAGGGAGGTACGTCTCAGGTCATTCACACCAACATGGACAATGACAGAGTCATATTTGCACTTGTTGTGGAGTGACCTGAGTGCATGGGTTATGTGGTGGATCCTGGCACCCAACAGGCAGCTGACAGTAACCTTCTCCTTGTTTAGCCTGGTGAGTGGGACATCAGTGGGCCTGACTATAGAGTCACCTATGACTAGTGTGTTGGGTATGTTGTTTTGCCTTATTGGCTGTGGTTGAGTGGCACACTGAGTCTGTGGTTTATGTGCCATTTGGGTTGTGTTGGGGAATGGAAGTTGCTTGAGTTTATGCTTTGGAGGTCTCTGTTGCTTAGACAGATTATTATTGAGAGCCTCCGCAAATGTTTTTGTGTTACTATGTGTGGATTTTGGTGGTGTAGATTTAGTGAGACTATGTGATGAGTGTGGTGTGGTACAAATGTTTATCTTCTCCTCATGACTGTCAACCTCAGTCTTGTTTGGAGAGAGCTTTACTTCCAGTTTGGCTAGATAAGTGCATCTCTCACAGGTTGTAGTGTTGGGTGGTAGGAGGAGAGGGTTGTCTGTGTACATGAGGCAATTTCTACATTGCCTCAAGATGCCCAGATTCATCAGATAGACAGGAGAGAACACTGGGAGCTGACCCTTGGACATGCCTGAATAAAAAACTATTTTCCCCTAGATAAGCGAGGAAAGTGAGTACAAGAGCTGTTTTTCTCTAAGCAAGTGAGAAAAGTAAGTACAAAAAATGTTTTCCTCTAGGTAATGAGGAAGATTGAGTGCTATAGTAATTAGTAGCTTATTTCGTGCTTACAAGTTCTGAACAAGTGCTGAGCATGGATAAGCAAATTTAAATGCTAAAACTAAGAATCTGTATCTGTACTAGACGAGTTACAGGACAGAAACAAGTGCAAATGCAGGCTTTAAAATCAGAAAGTTGTTAGAGATGGAAGAGATTTCCCAAACGACCAATAACTACAATTTCTGGGCCAGAACCACTCCTTATGTGGTAGACAGGTTACCTAGTGCTTACCACTCCCACTGATAAGCTAGAAGGCTTCCCTCCAAGGAAAGAAGGTGGGTAGATGTATGGCCTGCTTCAGGGTCACATCAGATATCACCTTGGGCATAAATGTGCATGGGCATGTGCGTTGCTATCAGAAACCGCTGAGAAGAAATCGCCCATTGCCACAGTCTGAGTGCTTCTTGACATAGGGGGTAGGACCTGGTTCCGCCTTGTTTGTTGATATACCACACTACAGACATGTTGTCCGTCTGAATTGCTATCGTTCCCAAGGGAAGAGAGTCTTGAAGGGCTTGCAACGCTAGAAGCACTGCTCTCATCTCTAGAACATTTATATGCAAGTGGCGTTCGACTGGTTGCCAAATGCCCTGGACTGTTCTGCCCTGATAATGCCCCCCCCACCCGATCAGGGAGGCGTCCGTTGTCAGAGTAGCAACCGGAGGGGGAAGGACAAAGGGTCTTCCTATGAAGAGCTGGGGGGAAGAAATCCACCAAAGAAGATGATTCTTGCATGCTTGCGTAATCACAATGGTGTGGGACATCGGAAGATGTTGGTATGACCATTGTGTGAAGAGCATCCATTGAAGGATTCTCATGTGAAATCTGGCTAATAGAAGTAGAGGGATAGCAGCCGCCATAATCCCTAGTACTTTTAGAACTAATCTGACTTTGACTCTGTTGCTGTGGAAGAGAAGGGAGACAAGTTTGTGTATGTCTGCTATTCTTTGGTCTGTGAGCCTCGCAGACATGTTGACTGTGTCTATATTTGCGCCTATGAAGGTAATAGCACGACAAGGCGACAAAACAGACTTTTCGCAATTTATTGAGATACCTAACTTTTGAAAAATGCGAAAGGTGTAGTCTCTGGCAAGTAGAAGAAGATGCTTGGTAGGAGCTGTGAGGAGCCAGTCGTCTAAGTAAGGAAACACCTGGAATCCTTGACGTCTCAGGTGAGAAGCTGCCACTGCCATGCATTTGGTAAACACCCGGGGGGCAGTGGTGAGTCCAAAAGGCAGGGTTCTGAATTGAAAGTGACTGGTTCCCAGCCTGAAGCGGAGGAATCTCCTGGAGCGTCTGTTCATTTTTATATGATAGTACGCATCCTGGAGGTCTATAGAGCACATCCAGTTTTCCTTTCCCAATAGGGGTAGGATGGATTGTAGCGTGACCATCCGAAATCTTGTTTTCTTGACAGACTTGTTCAAGATACTGAGATCCAAAATGGGTCTCCAGTCCCCTGTTTTCTTTGGAACCAAAAAGAACTTGGAGTAGATTCCGGATCCTTGCTGGTCTGCTGGCACTGGCTGAATGGCTCTTTTTGCAAGCAACTTTGATATTTCCAACGCTGCTTGATCACTTTGAGCGGGTGGAACATCTGGAAGGGATTTTTTTGATTGATTTGGAATGCGAAAGAACGGAATGGAATAGCCTTCGGAAATGATGGACTGTACCCACTTGTCTTGAGTTAGGGATCGCCAGGCTTCTGGGTACAGTGATAATCTTCCCCCGACTGCCTCCGAAGGTGGACAGTCGGGCAACACCTCAGGGATGCTGGAAGGGCTTACCGGAAAAGGTTTCTCGATTGCCCTGGTTCTGCGGACCCCCCCTGCCCCTAGGGCGACGTCTACCATTATTGTTCCCCCCTCTGCCTCTAGAGGGGAACCGACTCTGTGCGTCAGGCAAAGTCCCTTGAGATTGTTTGAGGAACCACATCTTTCCACTTTTCTGGCCTTTGGGGTAAGGTCTAGAAGGAGTAGAAAAACGGACTCCGACGGCAGAAAGAGTTTTGCCATCTTTGAAGGTCTCCTGGGGGTAGGGTCCACTGAGTCAGGAGCCGTCCAAGCCTTTTTTGCTACCACCTGCATGAGGGGGTCAAAGGGGGGGGACACCCCGGAGGTGGAAGGGCGAGAGCCAAACGCCTCAAGATACACAGATTCATCCTCCGAAGGGTTAAGGGCTGGCCAATTTCCCCTCTGTTTCAGGATCTCTAGAATGTCTGCAAAGGAGACATCTTCAGAAGGGGAACGGGGGGAACCCCCGGAATCCTCTAAATCTGTGTCAGAGGTGACAGACTCAGGTGAGTCTATGCTTCCTCTTACACTTTCTCTTCCTAGGGGGCTCCCCTGCCAATTCAGGAGGCCTCGAAGAGGATGAGATCCCACAGGGGATTCTTGAGGGCTGGCTCTCTGCGGTCTGGGATGAGGGAGTGAGTAGACATAACCTGAGGCACCGAGAGGGAGGGCCGGAGCCGACTGTGGAGTTGAACCAGGTTCCAACACACTCCGCATGACCTCGAACGCACCTCTATCAGGCAGAGCCAGAGGTCCCGCTCAAAGCTGAAAACCTCCCTCGGCACCGACAGCGATGGCTCCGAGGCGATGTCGGAGCCGAACTCACCAGCGCCGAAGCACCGAGAGGAGAGCGGGTGGGACAAAGGTCCGATGCCACTCACCCCCTCGGAGCCGACGAGGGAAGTCCGGCGCCGAGATTCTTCCAAGGAAGAAATCGGAGCCGACGACGGAGCCGAAGACAATTGTATCGGCTCCGACGGTATCACAGTCTCGGGTCCGAAACGCCCCGGCTCCAAGCTCAAAGGAGTCAGAGGAGGAATATTCTGAGAAATAGGTTTGAGCATCGACTGATGAGTCGGGCTCTGAAGCATCTGGGCCAGTGCCTCGGACTTAAGAAGTCGACTCACTACCCTCTGAAGGTCATGGTCCGAAAGCCTCGAAGACCTAGAGGAGTGCGATCTATGGCTCCGTTCAGACAGCAGGGGAGAAGCTGGAGCCGAATGAACGGAGCCGAGGGACGGTGACCTTGACCTCTTCCTAGATGTCGGCTCCGAAAGCCTGATCGGAGCCGACGTAATATTCAAAACCTCGGCTCCGGCGGAGCGAGGAACCACCAAAGTGGAAGTTAGAGTCTCATCGGCTCCAGCGGAGCCGATGCAGGAGTAGACTTAGAAGTCTTAGGTGCCGACTCAGTACCTGGAGCCAAGACCTAGAAGCCTTAGAGGGTTTGCCGAAGATGCAGTCGGGGACCCTCAGGCTTTAACAAGCCCGTAATATAAGCTTGTTTTTCCTTTCCTGCAGGACTCTAGGGCTGAAGCCATGGCATACAGCACAAGAGTCCTGCAGGTGTAAAGGTCCCAGGCAGTACACACAAGAAGTGTGACCGTCTGTCAGAGACATTTTCTGACAGCACGAGTCACACTTCTTGAAGCCTGAGACCTTTGAATCCTTGGACATATCAAGGAACAAGTGTAACCACTCACAAACACAAACACACCGATTACACTATACACTAAAAACAAAAAGTTAAACTAAATAAATTAGCTATTCAGTATAATAAAGATCCTACACAAACACACACACTCCAAGGGAATGGGAGGGCCCGAAGGCCTAAGGGAAGAACATATAAGTTCTTGAAGTAAAAAAAGGGTTAAGAACTAGAGAAAGGGATAACAAAACCTTTAAGGTAAGGGGATACTGAATGGAAGACTAATTTAAAGGGTTTTAATAAACTTATTTAAACTATTTCCTACACTGACCTGAAGCCGGTGAAGCAACACGTCTCGATAGCTGTAGCGGCAAACAAGATCTGAGGTAATACCGCCTAGCATTGTGGGATATAAGGGGAGCCTCGAGCCGGTGGAACCAACTCTCGAGCTTTTAGAGTGGCCGAGTCGGAGCCGAGGTCGGCTCCGAACCCATCCAGCAAGAATGAAGGCGAGATAGACAACTTAACATCTACAATTTCTGGGCCAGAACCACTCCTTATGTGGTAGACAGGTTACCTAGTGCTTACCACTCCCACTGATAAGCTAGAAGGCTTCCCTCCAAGGAAAGAAGGTGGGTAGATGTATGGCCTGCTTCAGGGTCACATCAGATATCACCTTGGGCATAAAGGAGGGGTTAGTCCTAATGGAGACCCTGTCTGCATGGAAAATGATGAAGTGCTCAATGGCCATGAGTGCCTAAAGTTCTGAAACCCTTCTGGCTGATGTGATAGCTAGTAGGAAAGCAGTTTTCCAGGAGAGGTATCTCAATTCTGCTGAAGCTTCAAGCTTGAATGGTGGTAAGGTTAGCTTTTCTAAAACATAATTCAGGTCTCAGGCTGGCGTGGGTGGCCTTCTGGGATGTCTGATATTAGAAGCCCCTCTGAGGAATTGTTTAATCAAAGGATGTGAGAAGAGGGGCTGGTCTGTATCGAAATGAGCTGAAATGGCTGAGGCATGGATTTTAATAGTAGAGAAGGAGAGGCCATTCCATTTCCCTGCATAAGAATTCTGGTGTTGGGCCATCTGCCCTCTGTGATAATGTCTTGGACCTGTTTGCTTTTAAAGTATTAGCCATGCTGACAGTTTGAGAGTCTGCAAGTCTGGGTGCAGCATTCCCTCCCCCCACCTGGGTCAAGAGGTTTGAGATCAGGGGAAGGTGCATGGGAGGCTGTAATGTCAGGCTGCGCTGTAAGGGGTACCAATGCTGTCTGGTCCAATCTGGGGCAATAAGGATTGCCTTTGGTCTCTCCTCCCTTATCTTGATCAGTACTTTGGGAATAAGAGGCAGAGGTGGGAATACGTACACTAAGAGGGAGTTCCAGGGGAAGGTCAAGGCATCCACCTAGGTGGTGATACTCCTTGGTACAAAATCTTTCAGCTGGTGGTTGAGGTGTGAAGCAAAGAGATCCACCTCTGGAGTTCCCCACTCCTGAATGACTTGCAAAAAGATTTTTCTGTGGAGCTGCCATTCGTGGGGATCCAGTACGTTTCTGCTTAGGTGGTCTGCCAGGGTGTTGTTGATCCCTGGTAGGTATTGGGCAATTAGGTGTAATCCCATGGAGGAGGCTGTCACCTAGAGGTACATGGCTAGCCTGCACAGAGGGTAAGCTTGGGTCCCCCCTGTTTGTTGATATACCACATTACTGTGGTGTTGTCTGTTTTGATAAGGAGAACCCCTGGCCTGAGATGGGGTTTGAAGGATGTCAGAGCCTTTTGTACTGCCATAATTTCCTTCTGATAGATGTGTAAGGGAAGGTGCTGGGCATCCCAAAGACCTTGGGTGCACCTACCTGCTAGGTGAGCGCCCCAAGCAAAGTCTGAGGCATCGGTGATGATGGTCTGCCTGGTAGGGCGGATGATGAAGGGAAGACCCTTGTTCTTGGTACAGGCCCCTGCCCACCAGAGAAACTCAGCCCTTATACAGGGGATCAGAGGGAGAGAGGTCTCTAGGGACTGAGAGTGCTGACACCAGAGGTTCTTTAGATACCACTGAAGATTCCTCATGTGAAGCCTGGCCAGAGGAATTAGAAGGATGCAAGATGCCATGTACCCTAAGGGTTGCAGGAACTTCTTCACAGAGAGGTGACTTTTGAAAGCCAGCTGGGTAAAGTAGACAGGCAGGAAGCTGTGCTTTTCTGTGGATAGGAAGGCCATTTGGGATGCTGTGTCCAGCAGTGCTCCCAAGAATATGATCTTCCTGGAGGATGTTTGCTTTGATTTCTTCTCGTTGATGGTGAACCATAGGGAAGTTAGGAGGGTTTTGACAAAGAGAAGGTCCTGGAGCAGCTTTTCTTTGCACTCTGCCTGAATGAGGCAGTCGTCCAAATAAGGGTAAATCTGTATATTTCTCTTTCTGCAAAATGCTATGGCCGGGGCTAAGCATTTGATGAATACTCTGGGTGCAGTAGAGAAGCCAA
This sequence comes from Protopterus annectens, assembly GCF_019279795.1. Classification (NCBI taxonomy): domain Eukaryota; kingdom Metazoa; phylum Chordata; order Ceratodontiformes; family Protopteridae; genus Protopterus; species Protopterus annectens. The sequence continues at coordinate 837,466,348 of NC_056743.1, forward strand.
AGGGTAGAGCAGACAACTGAAAGTGTTGTGAGCCTGCTTTGAAGCGCAGGAATTTCCTGCAGGATTCCTTTATGGGGATGTGGAGGTAGGCATCTTTTAGGTCCAGGGTTATTAGCCAGGCATTTTTTGTCAGCATACGCAGCAGCTGCTGCAAAGTTAGCATTTTGAATTTGGGGACCACCAGGGAGGTGTTCAGAATGGATAGATCCAGGAAGGGGTGCCAAGTGCCCTTTTTTCTGGGAACAAGGAACAGTCTGGAATAAAAGCCTTTGCCTGTTTGATCTGAGGGGACAGGTTCTACTACCCACTGGGATATGAGAATTTGGACCTGTTTCAATACCTCTGCCCACTGATTTGGAGGTAAGTCTGGGTACCTTCTTGGAACTGGGAGTTCGTTCAAAAAGAATTTGTATCCCTGAAAATTTATCTTTAAGACCATTGGTCCTTTGTTACAGAAAGCCAATTTTTTTTTGAAGAGGGAGAGCCTTCCTCCTAGCTTCTGGTGAGATAAAGGAGGGCAGAGGGAGGAGAGGGAGTCATTGAGAGTTTTTGCCATAGAAGGGTGGCTTAGAATTCCCTGCCTTTGGGGTGGAAGTGGTCCACTGCTGCCCCTGGGATAAGGGCTTGGGTGGTCTGTCCCTGTGGGGCTTACCTTGTCCCTGCCTGCTAGGTGCAGGAAAGGACCAGTGCTTAGAAGAAAAGTTCCTGCTAAACCTGGGAGGTTGAACCTGAAAGAAATCTTTTACTGTATGCATAGATTTTGCTTTGTCTTCCAACTTTTTAAGCACCTCTTCTGTTTTTACTCCAAACAAGTGGTCCTTATCCAGGGGTGCATCAATTAATTTAGACTTGTCATGATCAAAGAGGTTATTCCTTCAACCATGCATGTCTTTTAATGACAGATCCTGACACCGCTGCCCTGCTTGAGGCTTCTAGGGTGTCACATCCACAGTGTAATGAGTGTTTGGCCACTTGACAAGTAGAGTGCAGTAAATCTGCTAACTCTTTCGAATTGGCACAGTCAGGAAAGGTTGAAATCTTTTGTTTCAATAGTTCCAAAGTGTGTTGTTGATATTTTAACATATGGAACTGACAGTTTAGTGCTCTGATAGCTAAGGTTGCAGAAGTGTATACTTTTTTGCCCCATCTGTCCAGAGCTCTGGAATCCTTGTCAGAAGGAATAGGATTCTTGGAAGAACTAGTCTTAGCTCCTTTAGGTCCCTGTGTAATGACCTTTGGGTCTGCAGCAGGATTTCTGTGCAGGTATTTGTGAGAATCTGGTACTCTGTAATACCTGTCAGGTTTACTGGGAGCAGGAGGGAGGGCATCAGAGCCTAAGCTGGATTCATGGAAAACATCATCCACCACTTCTAAAATAGGGGGGATGGCCAGGAGTCTGTGCTAGGGCAGGTCCAGAAACTCTCTTAGTCTTTTCTTAGACTGGAAGAAATCCTGATATTCCCATTGGAAATGTTCCCTGAGGGTCTGGAGGGTTTCCCCAAAGAAAAGGTCTTCTGGTGGGGAGGCAGAAGGAATGGATTCCTCTGCATCTGAATCCTCATAAACAGTCAGAAATTGTTGTTCCTCTTCAAAATCTGAATAATCAGATTCATCAGAATCCTGTTCTGTCATAATTTCAGGAGAAGGGTGTCTTTTCCTAATAAGGGAGATGAGATCCTCCACCATTTTAAGCATTTGTGCTTGGGGTGGTGGAGCAGGATGGTGGCTAGAGGATTTTCTAGGAGTGGCCTGGCTTCTAAGCCCAAAAGTATCCATAGGTCTGAGAAACAGTAGTCTGATGAGAATTTGTTTTTTGCCTAGATTTGGTAGTGCGAGAGGCCTCCTTGGAAGCCGGTGCCTGTGTCACAGCACCAGACCCAACCGAGGCGGAGACAGCCAAAGGCTCAGAAGACGAAGAAGATTTCTGCGGCATACCAGACTTCGAAAGGGTCTCAGTAGAGGCCTGCATACATATTGAATCGGGCATCAGGGGTTGCGAAAGTGCCTCACCGAATTCTAGAGAACTGATGACCTGCTTAGCAGTAGAATCGTCGGAAGGCTTAGCCTTGTGTGGTCTGTCTCTATCTTTATCTCTGTGTTTTTTTGGAATGTGAAGATGGAAGACGAAAATACCTGTCTACAATAAGAGCTCTACAGTGAATGGTTCTCGCGTTAAAAAGGGCACAGAACCGGCAACAAGGGATGTCGTGGTCTGGGCCTACACAAGTGATGTAGTATGAATGGAAGTCTCAGTGTGGGATCTGCTTACCACAGACAAGAAAATTGTTAACTTTTTCAGACATCAGTTAGTGCAAGAAAAAAGAATCCCCGATGGGGTACTTCGCTTTAGATGTTTTCAGCTGTAATTCAAACTCTGGTAGCGACCGACTGGCACACTTGCGAACTGCTTCTGCTACAGGCTCCACGGGAAGAAAGTCTGATGTAATGGCATCGGCTGCCTTGCTTTATAGCATTGACGACCTGATGTCAGACTACAGGCGACAGCAGCTGATGCAGAAAAACATTGACTCTGGTATTCGGGCCGGCCAAGGCTACCACAGCAGGGATAACCCACAGGTGATGACTGCAACAGTGAAACACAAAAAACATCACTGGTTGTATAAGGTGGTGTAGAAATTCCTAGACAGAAAAGTACAGTAGATGAAAAAAAGAGGTACTCACAACAGGATTATCTTCCTAGGAAGCAAGAGAAGTGAGAGTAGAATGTCATGATTTATCTGTGGAATGACAGATGATTGTAATCTAGATTCTAACAGTTGGAATAAAGGGCTGCAACTATGGTTTAGGAGGAAGCCAGGTACTATTTGGATTGGTCAGCAGAGAATTGCTCTACCTAGGATTGAAATAGGAATACCAAAAGAGGAAGAAATTGTTGGAATATTTATGTCAAACACCCAAATTAATTCATTTTTTAACAGATCCTAGAACAGAGTTGGGAAGGTTAAAGAGAGTGACACATACAGCATATCAATACATAACTGATAACTGGGTGGGTGGGGGGGCTTATGACTCAAAAAAAGATTGGGGAAGAGCTTTAGACTTGAATTTACCTTACAACAGTGGATGGAAATATGCCTAGCTCCAAGATATGCATCCAGAAAGAACATTTAAGACTTTTGGTTGGAAATGACTGCACTGTTATTTCTATACCCCACAAAATTAAATAATATATATCCCAAGGTTTCTAGGAGGTGTTGAATGTACAAGGATGAGGATAATGGTGACTGGATTCATACATTTTGGGAGAGCAGTGTGTCTGACAATTTTTAAAAGGCTCTGGAATTTCAAAACAAAATAAAAATACGGGAAGTGAAGTAGCTCTGTCTGGGAATTCATGTTTTACAGGAAGAGGCAAACATTAGACAGATTTGCACAGTAATGCCAGCTGCAAAGCAATGTATAGCCAGAAAAAAAAAAGACTGATCAACTAATTAAAGCTGATTTAATCAAAATGGTAAAGGAGATCTGGCAATGTAAGTTGGAACACATTTCAGTCATCCCAAACAAAAATAGCAAGTGGAAATGGAATGTATGGGACCAGATGATACTAAAACATGAATTAATGTGATGTTTAAAAGAGAAATGTTGTACAATATCAATAAATGTAAAGTGTTCAAATATAGATATTTGTAAACACTGTTAATGGGCTGACCTGGCCTGCACTAGTCATTGTTATGTTAGGGAGTTAGGTCTTGGGAAGATCTAGGTAGCTGCCAGTGTGCTTCCAGATGCATCACGCATGGGGACTGCATATTTTGTATGCTAATTTTAATCTGCGGTGGTGGTGCTGTGGTAGCGTTGTCGCCTCACAGTAAGACGTCCTGTTCGATTCTCAGCTAAAGCGTCTTCTGTGTGGAGACATGCGTGAATGGGCGTACCTTCGTTGAAGGTTGTGCGTCAGGGCTGGCAACTCGGTACGTAAAAAATCTTCTGCCAAACATTAGCGGACTGGAGTTCTGCTGTGGTGACCCCAAACCGGGAAAAGCCGAAAGATACAACAAATTGTCTGCAAAAAATAAAAATACAGAAACCAGCAACTTGTGGGGAAAAAAAAGAAGTCATGTACTCACCATAACGTTCTGAGTTGTTCTTCATTTGTTTTCAACCTGTGGGGACACGGATCCGGGATGGATCCGACTCGGACGCATTTCTCCAGCATTGGATCCAAGCTCCAAGCTCCTCCCCTACCCATAATGCCCTCTGTCTCCTTACTCCCTTCAGATCGAGTTTGCTGCTCAACCTTGCAACCCAACCTGACACAACGTCTTATCCCTTGGTACAGTAACCTAGATAGTATTATAAGGAATGATCATTTATGCCAAAGGAAGGGCCATGTCTTTTCCAGCCAGACCACCACACAGCCCATAAAAGGCACAGGGAAGGAGGGAGGGCTGGTTGAAGACAAATGAAGAACAACAACTCAGATGGAACGTTATGGTGACTACCTAACTTCTTTATTTGAAGTTGTCTTCATTTGCTCTTCAACCTGTGGGACAGAGCCAACAGCTGCCAGACACCTTGGAGGCCCTCATGGAAGGATATTCCATAACACATTGGAGCCAAAGGATGCTCTAATTCTGGAGAGAAGGTTCAATTTATAATGGGAGATAAAAGTATGCGAAGATGCCCAGGTAGCCACAGAGTAAATGTCATCCAAGGAAACTCTGGACTAAAAGGCAGCTGAAGTAACCATAGACCTAGCAGAATGTGCCTTAACATGACCTGGCGGAGTCAATCCTTTAGTTGAATATGCCAAAAGTATACACTGAGAAATCCAGCGAGCAATGGTGATCTTTGATACAGGTTTCCCTAAAAAGGGCTTAGAGTAGGACATGAAAAGTTGATCAGCCTTGCTAAAGGCCTTTGTCCTGTATAAGTAAAAACATAATTGTCTATGAACATCCAGCAGGTGCAATTTGTACTCTCCCTTATTCTGAAAGTTCAGAAAGAAGACAGGGAGGTTGATAACCTAATTGATGTTTGATTCTGAGGCCACTTTTGGCAGAAAGGAAGGATTAGTACGCAAAGATACCCTGTCTTTATGGAAGATCATGTAAGGAGGCTTAATCGATAAGGCCTGAAGCTCCGACACTCTTTTAGCTAAAGTAGCAGTCATGAAGGCTGTCTTCCAAGATAGGAACTGCAGATCCACTGAAGCAGCAGGTTCAAAGGGGGAAGAAACCAAGGCTTAAAGGACCAAAGTAAGGTCTCAAGGGGGTGTAGGATCCTTGATTGTTGGCCTAAGAATAAAAGTATCCTTGAGAAAAGCTTTGCAGAGCCTAGAAGAGGCCAGAGAAGCTGAATTATCCCCTATGTGGAAATTAGAAATAGCTGCCAGCTGAACTTTAACCATAGAGAAACTGGCACCCTGTTGAAAAATGCCTGCCAAAAAATCCAAGATAACAGGAATCGGAGCATTGAAGGGATCCAAATCCTGTTGAGATGCCCAAACTGAGAAACACTTCCACTTACTCGAATAAACCTTCCTCGTGGAAGATCTAAGAGCCACTACCAAAATCTTAACGTGAGAAGATAGCCCAGGAGTCCTAACTATCATGGGAACTAGAGCAGCCAAGCAGTGAGCTCAGACTGGCCATATCTGGATGTGGAACCCCTGAGATATGTGAAAGTAGATCCGGAACTGGATCCAACATTCAGGGAGGACACACTAAGTGAGACCACAGAGAAGGGAACCATACTTGACGAAGCCAGAAGAAGGCAATGAGGATGACGGAGCTCCCCAGCCATTGGGCTTTCTGAATGAACTTTGGAATCAGGGGAGGTGGAGGATAAGCATACAGAAGAAAGGAGGATCAAGCATGAATCAGAGCGTCTCTGGGGGACTCCCCCAGAGGGGAATTAGAGTGAAAACCTCACTGCACTTTGCACTAGAAGGAGAGGCGAAGAAATAGCAGCAAGGCTGACCCCACTTTAGAAAGATCTGTTTCATTACTGAAGGATTCAGAGACCATTCATAAGGCATCAGGGTAGACCTGCTGAGCCTGTCCACTAGAATGTTGGACCACCCCAGAATGTGCATTGCCACCAGAAAACAAACGGTGGAGATCGCCCACTCTCACAATCTCATGGCTTTGCCACAAAAAGGGTAAGATCTGGCCCCCCCGTTTCCTGATGTACCAGAATACTGACATGTTGTCTGTCTGGATGGCAATCGTCCCTAGGGGAAGATCAGCATGAAGAGCTTGTAATGCCAAAAGCACCACCATCATCTCCAGGACATTGACATGCAACTGGGTCTCCAGGGAAGACCACATGCCTTGAACTGTCCTTCCCAAGCAATGCCCACCCCAACCTGAGCAGGAAGGTGTCCGTGGTCACTGTGGTCAGAGGAGTGGGAAGAATAAATGGGTGAAAACGAAGAAATCTGGGGACTGAATTCACCAGAGAAGAGAATCTGTGCATGCTCATGATAGACGAACAGGATGTGACAGTAGTAGTTCTAGAAATGACCACTGGACTGCCAGAGCCCATTGGAGCACCCCCATGTGCAACTAAGCTGTGGGAACGAGGGTGATCTTGGCTGCCATGGACCCCAATGCCCTTAAAACAAACTCCACTGGAGGAGATGGAACTTGAAGAATGTGCAAGACATGAAGTTTGAGGGACTGAAGTCTGTCCGGTGTCAGGAAAACCTTGATCTGAAAGGTGTCCAACCAGGCTCCAATGAAGTCCAGAACTTGAACCGGTTCTAACAGGGATTTCTTGATACTGATGGTGATGCCCAACTGGTAGATGGTTTGGATAAGGAAATCCCTGGCTTGGCAGACTCGATGCCTGGAGGGGGCAGAAAGGAGCTAATCATCCAGATAGGGGAAGACCTGGAAGCCTTGCAACTGCAGGTGAGCTGCTATCACTGCCATCACTACCATCACTTTGGTGAACACCCTGGGGGCTGTGGTGAGACCAAAGGATAGTGCTCTGAATTGGTAATGATTGACCCTCAGCCGGAAGTGGAGAAACTTCCAAGAGCGTCTGTCCATTTTGATGTGATAGTACGCATCTTGACGGTCTACTGAGCACATCCAGTCATTCTCCTGCAGGAAAGGCAGGAGAGGTTGGAGTGTAACCATCTGGAATTTTGTCTTGGCAACTGACAAGTTCAGGGTAGAGAGATCCAGAATTGGCCTCAAGTCCCCCATTTTCTTTGGCACTAAAAAGAACCTGGAATAAATGCCTAATTTGAACTGGTCTGGGGGGACTGGCTGGATGACTCATTTTTCTAGCAGCTAGGAAATCTCCTGTGCTGCTGCTTCCCTTTGTGCAAGTGGAACGTACAGGGGGCGTTTGGCCTGAACTGGCCTTCGCAGGAAAGGAACTGAATATCCTCTGGATATGATGTGCAACACTCATTGATCATCTGTGATATTCTCCCAGGCTGTTGGGTGTACCGATAGTCGACCTTCGACTGCCTCCAGAGATGAGCAGCCGGGCAACCCTTCAGGCTGCTGTGCGGGCCTGTACAAGAATGAGTCTCAAGACTCTTGGTTCCACAGGCCCCCTCTGTCGTGAGGGCAGCTTCTGTTGAATCCTCCTCTGCCTCTGGGGGAAGACAAGTCTCAAGCATCTTGGGTGTGGAACCATTGTACGGTGCATTTGTAAATGATGCTTTGAAGGGCTCAGAGAAGGTACAAGATCAGAGCCAGGCACGATGCCTGATGGCAATGCCTGCTTCGGCAGCTCTGGCGGTGCCCTCAGTAGCATGAGAGACAAGCCGTATAGAGGTACTGGCAATGGAGGTGAGGGTGGCCATTCAATACCTTCCTATCCTCCTATGACATGGGCCCTGGGGTAGACTCGGCAATCTCCTTTACTAAGTCTCAATGAAGCCAAATAATGTGTGCCATGTAGTTCAGCATACAGAGAACATTGCTGAAGCATAGGCCCACTTCCCAAAATGGTCCAAGGTCCTAGACTTTTGGTCCGGTGGATGGACCGTGGAGCTCTCCTGTGCGAGCTCCTTCTTGGTGGCCGCTGCCACCACTGTGGCATCGACATGGGCTCCCTTTGACCAGTGTGGTTTGTCGGTATGGGTGCTGAGGACCTTATTAGGGCATTTGGTGATAAGCTCCTCTGTGTCGGACTCCTTCCACACCCGAGATGTAACAAGATCCACTAGACGATCTGTGGGAGGGGGCACCCAGGAAGTAGAGGGTCCTGCGCCAAACACTTCAAGGAAAACCGTCTCACCAGGGTTGGGTTTTTGGACAGACCACACCCCACACTGCCACAGGATCTCCATGATGTCTCCAAATGAGACATCCTCTAGGGGTGATGGGGGAGAACTCTCTCTTTCCTCCATTTTGGTGTCCTCCATGAGAGATTTTGGTGAGGAGTCTAAGTGCCTCCTATTACATGTGTGTTTTTTCGGGGAATATCCTTGGGGGGGTGTCTCTGGGGAGGACTCAAAAACAAGCTGTTCCTCTATGGGAGCTCTTTGGGGCGGAGAGGCAGCAGGCTGTCCCTGAGGTGGCAGGATGGTGGAATCCGGACAAGAAACAGAGGGATGGATTCTGAGGATGAGATCATCAAGGGTCTCGATGGGATCACGACAACCCTCTCCACCACATCAAAGGCAGAAGGAGATCGAACCGCCTGAGTTGGGGCTTCAATCTAGAGCTGAACCTCCAGGCACTGAGACTCCAACTGGAAGGCTCTGCTCTAAAAAACTCAGAGCCAAAACCATCCTCTCGAATCTGGCTCTGACGCTATGGCTACAAGAACCAGATGGCTCCGAGCTCATCAGAGCTGACCCGCTCAAGGTAACGGCTGGTATCAAGGTACCAGGTACAATCGGCACCAACTCCTCGACGCTGACAGTGTAAGGATTCTGAAAGCAGGGGTCAGATTGGAAAAAGTGTAATTGGGATGAAGGTGGACTGCATGCCACTTGCTCTAGAGGGAGAGGAGCAGGCAAGACTCCCATCTGTCTCTGTGTGCAGATGAATCTCCACATCATCCTATCCACCTAGGTTTCGGAAAGGCTGCATCTGGATCTGGAGGAAGAGGCCACCGACACCGGCCTAAAGAGGCAGTGAGGTGATGCTGATGCTGGGGAATGGCTCCAAGGCACCTCCAGCTCTGGGGAGAAACAGGGAGAACAGAGTCAGGGAGAACCAAAGCTAGGAGCCAAGTGGAGCTTGGCTGGTGGTTCAGCTGAGGAAGAGCAGTCGGGGGACCACGTCCTTGGCATGCCCCTGTGCTTGTGCTTATTTCTGTCCCCAGTCCTCTTAGTGGAAGGATGATTCCCAGAGGCCGGGGTGGAGACAGAAGTAACAGCAGGAGTAGAAGTAGAAGGGGTAGCCTGGGCCCCATAGTAGGTGAAGGGAGAAGGCCCTTGAGTATAAGTTTATTCCTCCTGTCGATCAATGTGTGGGGATTGAATCACATGCAGATTGAGCAGGAGGAATCAAGATGGGCAACTCCTAGGCAAACAACACACAGAGTGTGGCCATCAGCTGGGGAAAGCTTATGGCCACACTCCGTCTTGCGGAAGCATGGTCTGGGTGTCTCTGACATCTTACTAAGAGAGAGGCCTAAACAGAAAAATACAGACACACACACACACACACACATACACACACACACACACACACACACACACATACACACACTTCTAGAGATAGAACAGCAAAAGCAAGGAAAGATTTTTTTTTTAAAACCGATGCCTAAACACGAAAGGGGAAGTGACAGGAGAAAGAAAGAAAGCAAGATTTTTAGATAGAAAGAGAATCTAAGTCACTAAGTTAAACACACTTACCCAAAAAAGTCTGGCGCAGCAGACCACGATGCTTGCAAGAAGCGCTGCAAACGAGATCTGAAGGGAGGAAGGAGACGGGGCATTATGGGTACAGGAGGCGCTTGGAACTCAGATCCAATGCTGAAGAAATGTGGCCAAGTCAAATCCATCCCAGATCCGTGTCCCCACAGTTTGAAGAGCAAATGATGACAACTTCAGATCAATAATTAACAGAAATGAGCACATGCTCAATGGAGCATGGCCCCAGGATATGATCCTGAGTTATGGAAAGTGGCTATCATTTTGCAGTTCCATAAAAACGGTCCCATCTCGGATCCCAGAAACTGGAGATACATCAGCCTAACAAATCTTTTTGTAAAGTTATGAAATGTATTATATGTGATTTTTATAAGAACCAATTAAAAAAGATCTTATTGCACTACACCCACAACAATATGGTTTTATCAAAGGGAGATCATATCTACTTAGTTAAGTAAACTTTGAGGAAGTCACTAAAGATGTAGACAGAAACCATGACGTTCATACAGCATTCCCAGACTGGGCCGAAGGCTTTTGACAATATTCCCATGTTGGAAATGTAAATAAGCTTAAAGGCCTAAATGTAGGCCCTCATGTTGTAAAATGGCTAGCAAACTACAGTAGAGGGTGCCTCCTAAGAAAAGCAAACATTAACTAGTGGCATTCCTTACGGCTCAGAGCTAGGACCCCTTCTGATTAGCATCTGTTCCTCAAATCTCAAAATCACTAATTCAGACATATGGCTAACTGCACTTGCTGATGACTGCAAGTTCGGTTTTGTCATTCGCTCAACATTTGACATCATGTTATTCCAGCAGGTGTTAAACCATACAAATCAGTGGTGTATTAGAAATGGACAAATTAAATGCAAAGAAGTGCAGCATTTGTAACTTTGGAAAGCAGGTCTCAACAGCAGCTTACACACAGACTACACACCACTCCAGAATGATATGGTCACCAGAGATCTTAGCACCTCCGAAAACATCTCCTTATATTTTGATCACCAAGTAGCAAGAGTAGTCAAAAAAATCCTTCTGTCTAGCCTAAATAATAACTAAAGCTATCTTATCCAGGTCAAAATAAGTTGGTATCCCTTGATACTTTTGCTCTGATCAGTGCTACTATAGAGACTATTAAGATCACTGGAATAAAGACCCTCAGTTACAAAGACAGGCCAGAAGCACTTATCCTATACTCTGCTTTGTAGAGACTCCTGCTCAGTGACTTATATCTAGCATCCCAGGCTACTAAGGGCCCAATCCTTGTACTTGCATAAAGCAAATGGCTCCACAAACACACTAAAATACTTAACTCTCTATCAACAAATATAGAAGATTTGGTGGAGGGGACAGATTTAATACACACCACTTCCCCCATCTCTGGAATAGTTATATGTTACATATAAAATAGTGATATCCTTGCTTCCTTTAAGGCAAAAATTGAAGACTGAGTAAACAGCCATACATTCATCCCTGGCCTGATTTCATTTGCCTTCCTGGAGGCAAAAGGTGTCCTGTGAGGGTGGAAATTGCCAAGATGATTATGGTCCTCAGGCTGATTCTGCCTTGTAAACTCTATGGATCCATGAAGATCATCAAAGCTTGGTATAGGTTGAAGACCTCTGTCATACAGCTCTCAGGGCTTTGGTTCCACACTGAGATGTAGATATACCAGTGAATGCAACACAAATACAACTAGTTCTCAGGGTAATTGTCATTATATCTTAATTTGCGTTGTTCTTTAGCATGTCTACAGTTAATTATTAAATAGTGCACTGCTCTCACTTGTTTTAATAATTCATAGAAAAATCATACTGACCCAAGCAAGTTATTTTTTAAAAGCCAAAGCAGTCATGTTGACTCAAATCTGAGTGTTTCTGTGAAAGAAACTTGTACAGATATTTTTGTTCCATGTGGCATTGCAGGTTGTAGAAGACTATTCAACATTTCCATGATTTTTGTACTGTTCATTTCACTAGTATGAAATCATTTCATTCTTAACAGCTTCGGTTCTGCTACTTTCAGTCTGCTGTACACCAGAAAAGTGGTTGGTTCTAAACTGGAAGATTTTGCACATTTAGGCATAAGCTAACCATGAGCCTTCCATGACACAGTGCTGTGCTATTACTTAATAAGTTATACATAACTCGAATAAATATTTAAATTAAGATCTACTGACACTGTACTATTTGCTGTCTCATGAAACAATAACAGCTTAAAGAGTCCCTGGGATTCATTAACACCTACACTAAGTGTACACTGTGTGTACACCATTCAGAGTGAACAAATAACACAAACATAACTCACATTATTCTTTCTAATTTTAGTTTCCTACAATTTTCTTACAACTTTAAATACTGAGGAGAATTGAGAAGGGTTATCACAAAGTGAAGACTACTTGTGGACTTGGTGTAATCATTCTGAGTGACTAGAAAGTGCACAAATATGATAGGAATGTTCTTGAATACAGATTATGTACACTTAGTGTAGGTGTTTTTGAATCTGGCCAAGTGTTTCACAAATGTAGTAGTACTGCATCCAGTACATAAAATTAAAATAAACAGCAATTAGACCCACCTGTAAGGAAATAAAAAAAATAATTATTTGAAGATCATACAATCATTGGGTATTTTTTTAAACAAATGATGATCATGTTTCGTTTGCAGTTAACTATCTTCTTCCAAGTTACTTGATCTAAGTTGCTGTCACAAGAAATCACAACTGCTTATGTATGCTCAGCATAGACTTTGAACAACAAAGATTTTGAACATCTGCTTTGCATTTGAATCCTGCTTGATTAAAAACACCCGTCACAATCTCTGACACATGAATTTTGACATTCTTGTGAGATTTTATTTTTGAACTTGATTTTAATATTTCAGTGAATCTCCATAGCTTTTAAAAGTAAAGCTGATATTCTTCAAATGAGATGATTCACGATATTCTGTTTTAAAAAACACTGTCCTTCAATTTTTTCCAGTACAAGTCTCAAACTCTAGTACTTTGAAAAAAATCTCCAGTCATGCCATCTTTTGCAAAGAATTACGCTTACTGGCATTTTTTACTGATACTTCTTGGTATCGCATTTGATAAAACACACACTATAAATAAACATGCATAAGTTAGGAATGTCAAAGACTCACTTATAGATTTAGTAGCTTCCTACCTTGTTGGGCTTGACAGCTCGTTGAAGGTTTTCGATCCATTTGTCCCTTTCTGCTGCAGATCGGCAAGCAAAGCATTTGGTACCAGATGCTGTTGTTACCTAGTAATGAAGAGAACAAAGAATGAGAAAAATAAGAGCGGAAGGTTCTAGCCGTACTTTAAAACCATTCACCCAACACAAGAGTTGTGTTAATTGACTTGAAATCTGATCCTAAAATACTTCAACCATGAAGTGTTTGCAGTTGTACTGCAACATAAAGGCATAATAAGGCAGTGTTACTGTGTTAACACAGATGCTGTAGCCATCTAAACACAATGACCAAAATCTAAACAAAAAAACAGTTCTGCAAGGTACAATAACAATAAATTTTTGAGGAAAGGTCATTACAACAGTAAGTTATAACATCTAGGCTTACCTACCTTTTATATTCTCGAATTTAAATGGATTTACCCAGTAGTGGATCTATTTCTCAGGAGGATTAATATGGATCTCACATCTTCAAAGGTGCTGATGCACGCATCATGAGACCACCACATATACTCCATATTGTTATTTGCACTCTTCAGCTCTTTTAGCCAGCATTCCCAACAGGAAAGTGTGCTTACCTCAAGTAAAATATAGTACTGATATATTTCTGTGCAAACAGATAAAAATACTAAACAGATGTAACATTCTAAAAGGTTTTTATTGAAATGTCTAGCATGCCTTGTGTGACACTGGCATGTGCGGGACTCAGAATGTAGAGAAACACTGTGCAGAACATTGCAATGTCAAGACAAGATCACCGACTATAGCAGCAGTCAACTTATTGCAGTCGTGAGGGGGATTCCCTTTTTTCTGCACTGTAGTGCGATCTCGGAGTTGTAATATACAAGTGTCAGTGGGTATGGGGTGCAGGGGGGCTTGCCCCCCTGTGAAAATGTTACTGTGAGGGCAGTGCAGTCTGGATCCAGTCCGTTCGTACTGCTGCTACCGGGGCAATGAAGTTCAGAAGTCGAATTTGACTTTGCTTGTCTCGGTTTCAGTAGCTGAACCTACCTGAGACTGCGAACACTGGAAATGTAAACTGGATTTGTGAAAGGTTTACGTTCAGATATTCGATGCTTTGATAGTAAACGTTCTAAAATCACAACAGTAATTATCCATTGACAGAGCAGTTATGGAGCTCTGAAACACCTGATGCTATGAATAAATGTTTTCCAATTAATGACATTAACTGTCATACTGTTTCATTGATGGTCTTCTCTGTAACTGCCCTAATCTGCTTTATTGCAATGAACAGTTAAACAACGTTTTGTGTGTGTGTGTGTGTGTGTGTGTGGGGGGGGGGGGGTTCAAATCAGTTCTCTTCCCCTGTACCAGCAGAGGCACAAAGCAGCTGCTGTGCCCCCTAATCACATATCAGGATGTGCTCAAGTGATTTGTAATAGTTATAGGTATGCCTCACATGGCATATGAACTGTAACATGTAATTGCGTTATTTGTTAAGTTTAAAACAGACAAATCTCAAGTGAACAGCATTTTTGTTATACATTTCATGTTAATTACAATGCTGTATTCGCTTCCTTATCAAGTTACTGAGTTTACTTTCACCTGAGCTGTTCATCCCAATGCTTGGTGCTTCTTTGCTATTGGAGGTTGGGGTTGGGTGGGGTGGGAGAGTTGTTACTTGAGCTACAGTGCCATCACTAGGGTGTGCATAAACAAGTATAACTTGGAGATACATCTCTTCTCAGAACTAGAGAGTATTATCTCCGGTTTCTAAGGCAAAACATGCATTCCCTAAGTACATCTCCTTCACTGCAGTAAGCTTTTTTACTTACTACACATCTACATTTACTGGGAAGTCTCAGTACTGCATATCAGCAAACAGATTGACTCCCAATAACATGAGAGGTGTGGACTGCTTCATTCCTCTCCCACTCCCAAATCCCCATAGAACTAGGATCCCACCCACCTGCAACCACTTTTCTCCTCCATCTTAAAAAACCTCCTGAAAATAACATAGAAATACAGCACATACAAACAACCATCATATGCCATACAACAATACTTCAGACTAATACAAAGCAATTACAAACAACAATACAATTAATACCAATACATTTTTGTTAAGCTATAAATCAATATGATCACTGCCCACAACTGCAACAAGTTACATTTATTATTATATGTAAAGGAATCAGCCTATAGATTATCATACCATCAGCAATACCACTAAATCACTCAGCCATAAACACAATTACAAACCAGCTTCAGTTCCTCAAAACTCTCATGTACCCAATTCATCAGAATATCTTTCCTCGCATTCAGCTCTCCCATACTCTTTGCAATAAACATGTACAATAAAAATTGAATATTCCTTCAGTGTAACCACTATATTTATCTAAGCTCCACTCCTGCCACTTATCTCCAGCTCATCAGACCTTCTTTTCTAACATTAAACTCTCCCAAAAACAATACAATAAAAAACAATCAGGCTACAGTCTAATATACCCTTTCAACACAAACACCCTATCAAACCTAACAGCCTACCATACTTCATAGTCAAAACAGTGGTCATCCCTCCCTCTCCATCATCTTTAACTCAACTACTCAACTCAAAAGCCCAGCCTCCACTTCAGTTTTAACTTAACTCCCTTTTCACATATGTCCAAGAAGAAGGAAATAAAATATCATCAAGGCAGTTTTAGAACCAGCGAACCACTGATTGCTTACTATACTTTCTCTATTGCTTCAAAATGTAACAAGAACTTCAGTCCCTAACAATGACATCTCCCTCTTCACTTGCTTGAACACTCATTCCTTTCTTAATTTTCCTCTCTCTGCCCTCTTAAAGTATACTCTTAAACCCATATCTTCATTAAACCTGCTCCCTGAACCTTTCACACCCTAATCTATAACTTTTACAATAATCTATATCAAACATGCACCAGTAAGTCAGTATATTTCTTAGCAGCCTACTCAAAACCCACCTCTACTACCATTCCCTTCTCCTAACTTCTATCACACATCTTTCAAAAGACCCCACAACCTCATCCTCTCAAAACATTTCTTATATTCATTGTAATTCTTACTTCACTCCTACATATTCTGCTCCACTGCAGCTACCTTGACTCAAGCCCAAGTCTTCACAACTTTTTTCCTTTTTACATGTCCCATGACAAAGGACCAAATTCCACCCAACTTAAGATAACCACACTTGATCCAAGTACTATGCTAAATAAAGTAGTGTAATTACAAGCATTTTATCCAGCAAAACAGCAGGAAATCTAGCCAATATTGCATCATAGGTTGAACTACATGAGTATACATATAATTTCAGTGCCAGACCAAGATTCACAATGGGTGGTGGAACTCTATTTCTTATAAAGGAAAACCATAACATTCTCTCCTATACATAAGATTCATCACTTAAAGACAGCAACCTAAATTAATAATTAACTTAGGTGTTAAAAACTGCATCAGCCTAGCACTTGCAACAGCATACCTCTTCCCGCCAACTACCTACAATAAATGTGTAGAGTTTCTTCATGATATAACGAAACAAATCAAACCTAACCATGACAAAAAATATAGTTATGTACTTAGCATAATGGTGATCCATGTTGTCTTGTTCCATCAACATTTGGGTTATTGTATCTACATGGATGTGACCTCAGCGCTTTTTTCAAGAGCTTGGATCCAGAGCACTGACTTATCCCCTGCCCATAATTTCTTCTGTTCCCCTGATTACCTGAGATCGAGTTTGCCTTCTTGTAGCTATATCACTCAAATGAAAATGCCCTCTTGTACCTATAATATCACTCAAAAGAAAAACAAAACAGGCTTAACAAACTAAACCTAACTGAACAAAGGACATGGATAATAGCAATAGGATGTCCAAAAGATAAGGCCCCGGTCAGATCAAACCGATCAGCCGGGAGCCAAAAATTGACAATTTAGGATGGAGGATAAAGGGAGGAAATGATGAACCAGATGGAACAAGACAACTCAGATCTAGTGTTACTGTAAGTACATAACTTTCATATCCGGTGTTGTCCTTTCTGTCCAATTCATCAGCTAGGACATATTCTCAAGCTACCCGAAAAAACAGGTAGTCTCATGGAAGGATATTCCTCAGTATGGTTGAGCCAAAGGATGTACAAGATCTGGATTATACATCCAACCTATAATGCGATACAAAGGTATGAACTGTAGACCAAGTAGTCACAGCAAAAATCTCAAAATGAGAACCCTATCAAAAAAGGACATGGATGTAGCCACAGCTCTAAATAAATGAGCCTTTGGTTTGCCAAGTAAAGTTAACCACATTTTTTCATAAAGAAAGGGAAACAGATCAGACAAACACCTGGACAATGTTAGTTTAGATACTCCCTGCCCCAATTTAGTTTTTAAGAAGGAGACAAAAAGCTGTTGTGATATCATTTGTGCAATGCAAATAAAACCCAAGTTGACGATGAACATTTATCAAACGTAGAGTGAATTCTCCTTTGTTTGAAAAAAAATGGAAAAAAAAAACATTGGGAAATTGATTACTTGATTAAGATTCACTTCAGAGACTACTTTGGTAGGAAATGAGGACTAGTCCACAAAGATGCCCCATCCTTATGAAACACACTGTGCAGGGTTCTACAAGACAACACTTGTAGTTCAGAAATCCTCCTAGCAGAAATGATTGCTACTAAAAAGTTTATTTTCTAAGTCAGAAATTTTAGGTCCACTGAAGATGCAGGCTCAAAGGGAGCCCTAGTTAATGCCTGTAACATGACAGTAATGTCCCAGTGGAGGAATTGGATCACTGTTTGGAGGTTTTAGGAGAAAGATGCCCTTCAAAAAGGCCTTGGAAATCTTTAAGGAAACAATGAAAGCTTGGTTCTGACACACATGAAAATATGAAATGGCTGCTGACTAGTCTTTAAGAATTAGCAACTTTCTGAAACAATTCTACTAAGAAATGTAAACCTTTGGAAGAAGCCCATATGGTGAATATTTTTCATTTGCCAAGGTAGACCTTCTTGTATCAGTTTCTTTGTGAAGACAACAAAATCTGAATGACTGGAGAAGACAAACTGCCATCTCTGGCCATCATTAAAAGTGGAGACACCATGCAGTCAGTGTCACAGTTTTTATGTCGCAGTGACTCTGACCAGGTGAACGAAACAAAAGATCTAGACATGGATCCAACACCCAAGGAGGTTATTTCAGATGAGGCCAGAGAAAGGGGAACCAAACCTGCCAGGTCCAAAAGAGTGCAATGAGAATAACTTTTGGTTTGCATTTCATGGCTTTCTGGAGCAATTTTGTTATTAGCGGGAACGGTGGAAAGGCAAAAAGGAAATCTTGGGGCCAGTTTTGGAACACAGTATCCCTCCATGCTTGTCCCTGTGGAGTGACGAGGGCAAAGTTACTACTGCATTTGTTGTTTAGATGAAAAGTGCAAAGATCGCATCAAGATAGGCCACAGCGACTGAAAATCAATGTCGCCACCAACTGATTGAGGGGGACTTGCACAGCAGAAGAACAGACTTGCTCTGTTTGTCTGCTAGACATTTAAAGTCTTCAGGATGTGTCTTGCAGTCAGAAAGCATCAGAAAGACATTGCACACTGCCTCACTCCCACTGCTTCCAGACACTGCAGGAATGAGCGTGTTTCTCCTTATCTGTTGATATACCAGACCACTGCCATGTTGCCTGTCTGGATGAATATCACACCCTTGGGGAGTGAGTTCTGAAATACTTGCAGTGCAAGAAAGACTGCCCTCATCTCCAAGATCTTGATGTGAAGACTGTCCTCTGTCCACAACCAAGTATCTTACACTATTTTCCCTTTTGTAATTCCCCCCAGCCCCTGAAGGGAAGCGTCTGTGGTCACAATGGCTGTTTGAGGTGGTATGGTGAATGACTGACCTCATATTATCGATGAGGTCAACCGCTAACGGATGTGTTTTCGGCATACTGGTGCATGAAGGATGTGAAATATCCAGGACCCTTTTACTGAAAGTGTCCACTGCAGGACTCTCATGTATAATCTTGCCTGAGGTGCTGGTGTGATTGATGCCATTGAACCTAGTAGCTGAAGGACAAGTCTTGCTGGAAGATTGGAATGATGAAGGACCTCTGGCACTATATGGTGCAGGGACAGGATTTTGGATCACGGAAATCTGGCTATCTGAGTATTTGCATCTATGTGGCATTATAAGAACTCTATCATCTGTGTTGGTGTTAGCTTGCTCTTAGTAAGGTTGATCGTAATTCCCAAGTGTGGTGCTTGGTGGAGCAAGAAGTCTCTGCACTAAAGTAGTAGACCCCTGGTTGATGCAGTGAGGAACCCCTGAAGCTTCAGAAACATTTTCAAAACTACCATGCACTTTCAATGTAAAAAACAGTATCTGGAACGCACAACTTACACCACAAATTAAAAATACAAACTGCAACGTAGACCAATAAAAATAAATGTATTTATTCAAACGGAATAAGCGCTTTCACAGTTATACTCCAACACTGCTTGATCAGATGTTAAAAAGAGAAAAGACCACTTCCTATATACTATTATCTGACCAATCAAATACAAGCCTTTCCCCTTGTAAGATTGCATCCTAAGGATCCATGTTGACTCCACCCTTTCAATGTGATTACGAATGTCTCCCATCCTTAGGGACTTACAAGGGGAAAGGCTTGAATGGTCAGGTTCCATTGAAACCTGTCCTTAAAGCAAGAAGATTGTTTAGATGAAGTTTTTCATATACTTTGACATTAGTTGTTTGTGTATATACAGATATATATATATATATATATATATATATATAGTTTTTGTACATATATTTTTAATATATATTTTGTATTCATGTAAGGTGATTTTATTATAGTTAGAAGTTATATAATTTATAATATACAATATAGTATTGTGTCCTTATGTGTTTTAGAGGTGTGGCATGATACATGTATTTGATTAGTCAGATAACAGTATATAGGAAGTGGACTTTTCTCTTTTTAACATCTGATGAAGCAGTGTTGGAGTATAACTGTGAAATTGCTTGTTCCATTTGAATAAATACATTTATTTTTATTGGTCTACGCTGCAGTTCGTATTTTTAATTTGTGGTGTAAGTCGTGCATTCCAGATACTATTTTTTACACTGGATTTGTTTTTTTGCTCTGTATCTGGATTTATTCCTTTCCCGGTGGCTTGTTTGTCTTCTACCATGCACTTGATGAACATCATGGAGATTGTGGTGAGGCCAAAAGGCAGTGCTCTGAATTGAAAATGAATGGATCTCAGCCAGGAAGGGAGAAATCTCCTACACTGCCTCACAATCTTGATGTGATATTATGCATCCTGGATCTATTTAGCACATCCAGTCATCCTTCCTCAGAAGAGATAGAATGAACTGAACTGTAACCTTCTGGAAGTTTGTCTGCTTTACAAACTGATTGAGGTAGCTTAGCTCCAGAATGAGGTCCCCTGCTTTTTTTTACCTTTTTTTAAACTAAAAAGAACTTTGAATAGACTCTGGGTTCTTCCTGGTCTGGCAGGACTTCCTGTATGATGCTCTTTTTTTTAGCAACTTTGTAACTTTCTTTGCTGCCAATTCCATCTGACTCGGTGGAATGTTAAGAATTCTCTTTCTCTTCTGTGGAGGGGAAACAAAGGGAATAATGTAGCCTCTGGTAACTATTCTCTTCATCCAGGAATCCTGAGAAATGGCCTGCCAGGCTTGAGGGTGTAGGGATGAATGTCCCTTGACTGCCTGCAGGGTGCGGAAGTCAGGCAACTGTCCAGGAGTGCTGGAAAGGTGAAGGGGCCTAGAAACCTTTGATTCTGTGGTCCGCCTCTACCCCTGGGATGACATCCATTGAAATTATTGCCTCATCTGCCCAAGGGAAGTCTGTCATTGATTTTGTGGTCCACCTCTGCCCCTGGGATGACATCCATTGAAATTATTCTGCCATCTGCCCAGGGGAGTCTGTCAGCAGAAGCATCCTGGCCAAAATCAAGGGACTTTCAAAACTATTACTTCTTTTCACACTTTTGATTTTGGGAAAAGATCCTTTGAGAGGTAGAAAAATTAATGCCAACTGCAGATAGATTCTTGCCCTCCTGTTCACTTCTGGTAAGTGTTTCTTTAATCTTAAGTTTGAAGAGGTTTGGACCATTGAAGGGAATATTGATAAAGGACGTCCTGAAGCCTTCCATGAAATTTCACGGGTACATCCAGGCATGCCAATGAATAGCAATGCCAATACCAGCTGCCCTTGTCATGCCATCAGCTGTGTTAGAGAGGAGACGCACGGTCATGTTAGTCTCTGACTGAAGACTAGATGGCTGACACTCGACTTATTCCTGGATATCTATAGGTAGATTACTCAAGAGGGATTTTCACAGTTCCTTGGTCAAGTCCCTCTGCAAATGACTCATGCAATCCCAGTAGTTCAGCAGTCACTGAAGCATACTCCCATTTTCCAAATCTGTCTAATGCCCTAGATTTTCCATTAGGGGAATGAACAGATAATGCTTTTCTCTGAGTGCTCCTTTTTGGTGGTTGCAGCAACAACCATAGTATTTACTGGGGGGACGCTTGTTCCAGTAAGACTTGTTTCTAGAGATAACCAAAATCTTATCTGTCTTATGTGGGTCAGTGGCACAATTTCAGGTTCTTTTCAGGCCTAATAAAAGGACAGATCTAATAAGTCATCAATGGGGGCAACCACTCTGGAGGTAGAAAAGCCAACCCTGAATGCCTTGAGGAATACCGACTCCTCTGGAGAGGGGGCTTTGGTGGACTACCCCTATATTTGCTTCATTAACTCCAGAATATCTCCAAAGATGTCTTTCAGAGTGGATTGTCAGGAGCCCTCCCCTTCATCAAAATCAGTGTCTTCCTTAACCGACTCTGGAGAGGAGTCCAAGTGTCTTCTCATTCAGGCTTGTTTCCTAGGGCCCTTCCATATAGGTGCTTCTGGGGAAGGGTCAAAATCAGAACAGAAGCTCATCAAGCAAGAACACCCAGGCTGAGCAAGGCTGACTGTCTCTATTAATAAGGATGTGTGGACACAGTTACAGAATCCACAGAATGTTGAGATGGAAATGACTGAGGATAGAGAAACCTCATCTCTGGACCTGGACAGGATTTTCTCAAATGCCTCAAAAGCCAAAGTCAAAACTGGAGCTGTACCTCCACGAAACGAACTGTGGAAGACAGAGAAGGAACATTCCTGGTCCGATCTGACTCAGCTCTGAGGCTGAAAACTGCATTAAGCTGCCCAGAGCTGAAACGCTGAGGGGTAAGGATGGCGCCAAGAACTATGGAGTCAGTCCAAACCTTCAAGCATCAACTCCGATGTTTCAGTTCTGAGACCCATCCTGTTCAAATGGGGCTGGATTCAAGAGTGTGAGGGAAACCATCAGAATTGATATTAAGAGGGTGAGGGAAACAGTCAGAGTTAATAATGCTGTCAGATTGGTTTAGGTTCCCTATAAAATAAACTTGGATCCATGAGCATCTGATCAGAAAGTCAGACCAGCACAGGAGAGAATAATGGCTTAGCACAAAGACACAAGGTACAGAGTTTGATTCTCACCTCTGAGGGATATTGGCTAGGCTTAAAATGGCCCATGACAGCTAGTCTAGAATTTGCCCATGAATCTATAATGGTGGGCAGTAGAGATCATGCCCAGAGCCAGAGGTGTATTTCAGGCGAAGCCCAGTTGGACCTGTGTCTGAAGAAACTTCCACATCATCCTGTCAATGGTGGCTTCTGATAGACTCCCAGATTATTCGAAGGACCTGAAGGAAGAAACCACCAATGGTAGTCAAGGTGAATGTCAATGTTTCTCCTGCAAAAAAGGTGAACTGAACCTGGGGCTGGCTAGCTCTGGGGAGAAAAGACTGGGTAGAGACAGGGAATGGATCCAGGCATCTCAGTGTCTTCAGAGCCAAGCCGGACTGGCATGATGGATCCAGAAACATCTTTCTAGACTTTTCTACTCATGTTTCCTGCTGTCTTTTTTTCTCCTTACTTCTTTCTTTTCCTTTTCCTGCTCCTTGACTTACCAGCTTTAACCTTATCAAATTTATTTGAGGAAGGAGAAGTTTCTGAAATGGAAGGCACCAATTGTCCTGCTTGGGCAGGAAGGAGGCCCTTCAGAACTATCTTGTCTTGATGACCAATTAGAACTTTGCCCCTGAAATCAACATCTAAACATGCTACACCTAGGCAGTAAACAAAGAGGAAGTGAGGGTCTTGTGGCAGATTTTGTGCCCACAAGCTGCATATGTTTTTAAAATCAGTGGCCTTGTCAGACATAGTTTTAGCAAAGCAGTCACAACAGCAAAAACACCAGCAAAAATCAACAAACTGTAGGAGACAACCCTCACTACTCAACCTCCAAACTAAACCATCTGTAATACCCTTAATCCAAGAAAGAAAAAATGATTTGCAATAAACCAGTAAGATAAAGAGCTTTTTTTTGGTAGGGAAGGCAAGAAAAGCAAGCAAGTCCCTTAAAAAGGGGAAAAAAGCCATCAGAAGTCAGTACTAATTACTGAGTCTGGAGAAACAGGTGAATAAGATTAAGTATTGTGAAGAAAAACCTTAACAAGATAAAAAGTGACAACTACTTACATACACCACAGATACAGAGCCCTCTAATCACATCTTGACTGATTAAAAGGCAAATGAGATCTAGGGTAATCGGGGGACCAGACAGAATTATGGGTAGGGGAAGAGTCAGGGCCTTAAATCCAAGCACTTGAAAAAAAAAAGCTCCAAGGTTGGATCTGGTCAGATCTGATAACCCAACTGTTGAATCAGATGGAAAAGACAACATCACATTAATTCTTACATAATTTTATACCAGCTTACTTATCCCTGTAAATATGGAATCATTGACATTATCACTAATCAAAGTCTCGTTCAAGTAATCCATAAAGCCATTAGAACAAATTATAAGACAGTGATCCATTTGCTCTTTGACCCCCATACTCACTAATAACCTCAACATTACTTCAAAGGTGGCTATTATCCCTTCTGTTAGTGACCATTAAAGCCTGATTCAAACCCTAGTCATTGTCTGTCCCAGGTCTTAGAAAAAATTAAAGCCTTACAAAATGAACTCTGACAGAGTGAGAACCTTTTTTAAGAGAGAAAAAGGATTCCATATTATAGTTACCTACCTTTGCAGTTCTTTCCTCTACTTACAAAATTAATACTTCCCTAAAATTTGCCAGAGTGCCTAAGGCTTAACAAAAACAATGTTTCATAAAAAAGTCAAAGCCCTTTACATTGTACCCTTTGGGAAGTCAACCATCCCAGCTAATTACCATGTTGATAATACACCCTTATGAGTTGAACCAGTGGTCAGGGATCTGGATATGCAGATAGACAGTAGCCTTAACTTCGATCCCCATGTGGCCACAGTGGTGAGGAAATCCTTTTATGTTGTGCAAATTATAAATAAGGACTTGGCATCTAGGTCCAAAGAGGTCATTATTCCACTGTACTCCACCCTTATCAGACCAGTCATAGAGTACAGTGCTCCCTTTAGTATGTACCTGACCAGGCATATGCAGCAACTACAGTGACTTCACAGATTCCTCACAAAAAGAATACAAGGGTTAACAAAAAAGAAGTTATGTACTCACCATAACGTTCCATGTTTGTAGTCCATCTCGCTCTTCATTCTTACATACGGGTTCGGAGCCAATCCTCGGCTCCGACTCAGCCTATTACAAAGCTCAAAGTCTTCTAGTTGGCTCGTGACTAGGTAGGTATCCCATAGTGCACCAGTACAATCCCCAGATCTTGTTTGCTGCTAAACTATAGAAAGACAGAATTATGGCTATCCAGAAAGAACAACAATAATGAAAAGTCTCCACCTTATTATGGAAAAATTATTTTGTCTCCAGATCCTTCCAGGATGGAGGTAGGTGGGTGGGATCATAAGAATGAAGGGCGAGATGGACTACAAACATGGAACATTATGGTGAGTACATAACTTCTTTATGTTCTGTAGTCCTATCTTGCCTTCATTCTTACATATGGGACAGCATCCCTAGCACCTTATTTTTGGGTGGCTCACGGAAAAATACTCCTGAGTACTGTGGAAACAAAGGAGGCTCTACCCCTAGAGGTCAGGTCCAATTTGTAATGAGTAATAAAGGTATGAGGGTTAGCCCAGGTTGCTGCTGCACAAATATTGTCAACTGGAACTCTGGCTTGGAAGGCAGCAGACGTAGACTGGGATCGTGTAGAATGAGACTTAATCTTGAACGGTAAAGTCATTCCATTAGAAGAATAAATGAATACAGCTTGAAATCCAATTTGAAAGGGTCACTTTGGAGACTGGGAGACCTAGTCTGGAATTGAAGAATGAAATGAACAATTGGTCTGATTTTCTAAGTTCCTTAGTCCTGTGAAGATAGAACCGTAATTGTCTGTGAATATCCAACTGATGTAATTTGTATTATGTTGCGTTGGAATGGTTAGGGAAAAATACTAGCAGCTGTATAGTTTGGTTCAAGTTATTATGAGAGCAAACTTTAGGGATAAAGGATGGATTTCTGTGAAGAGAAATTCTGTCTTTGTGGAAAATCAAATAAGGGGGCTTGATAGACAGTGCCTGTCACTCTGATACTCGTCTAGCAGAAGTGAAGGCTACTAGAAACAAAGTCTTCCAAGACAGAAACTTCAGTGGACATGAATGAGCAGGTTCGAAGGGCGGAGAAGTTATTTTAGACAAGACGAAGTTCAGATCCCAGGAAGCTACCAATTCCTGAAAAGGGGGGGGAGGGGGTCTCAGCAAAGTAGCACTTTTAAGGAAGGTTTTACACAATCTGTGTGACATCAGTTTAGACTAATGTTGACCAAAATGAAAATTAGAAATTGCTGCCAACTGAACCCTAACTGTGGCAGCAGCAGATCCTTGATGGAAAAGTTCAGACAAAAATTTTAAAACCACTGGGAGGGATGCAGTGTAAGGGTCAATATTCCTTTCTTCAGCCCGGATGGAAAACCTTCTCCATTTGCTAGTGTATAACTTTCTAGTAGTTTATGTGAAGAGGTGAGAATGTGGGTCACAGCAGGTGAAAAATCATGAAGCCTGACTATAGATGGAATTGGAGTAGCCACTCTGTCAAGTTGAGGGTGTGGAGGCTGGGGTGAAGAGGGCCTGACATGTACATCAAGAGGTCCGGCACTGGGTCCAGAGTCCATGGATCATCTAGTAGATGAGGCCTGAGAAAGGGAACCAAATCTGATGAGGTCAGTAAGGAGTGATGAGAATCAATTTGCGTCCAAACAGCTTCGCTTTCTGAATCACCTTGGATATGAGAGGAAAGGGAGGGAAAGCAAAGAAGAGATCCAGAGGCCAATCATGAACAAGTGTGTCTCTCAGTGACTCCCCCGGAGGGGGGATAAGGGAAAAGTAGCTGCTGCATTTGAAGTTGATCGGACTGGTGAAAAGATCGCAGCAAGGCCATCCCCATTTGCGGAAAATCTGTTCTGCTATCTGCTGCTTCAGAGACCACTCATGAGGCATCAAGATTGCCTGGTTGAGTTGTTCGGCTATCACGTTGGTTGTCCCTGGGACGTGCATTGCCACTAGAAAGTGCTGGGAAGATATCGCCCACTTCCAAACATGAATCGCCTCCCGACAAAGGGGGTAAGATCTGGTTCCACCTTGCTTGTTGAGATACCATACCACAGACATGTTGTCCGACTGGATTGCTATCGTCTCAAGAGGAAGAAGGTCATGAAGTGCTTGCAACGCTCATCTCTAGGACATTGATATGCAGGTGAGCCTTATGATCTTGCCATGTGCCTTGGACAGTCCTGCCTAGATAATGCCCCCCCACCCTATATGTGAGGCATCTATGGTTACAGTAGCAACAGGTTGGTGAGGAAGGAATGGAGAGCCTGTCATTAGTTGGTCGGGTTGGATCCACCAACAAAGGTCCTTTTTGCAGGACTCTGTTAAGATGATGTGGTGAGATAGAGGCAGTTGTTGAAAAGACTACTGGGACGATAGAAGCCATTGAAAAATTTGCATATGTAGTCTGGCAAGAGGGACTAGCATTATGGTGGAGGCCATGGTCCCTAAGAGTTTCAGCACTGTCTTCGCCTTGACATTTTGCAGAGGAAGTAGACGGAAAACTTGTATGAGGTTCTGTGCTCTTTCTGCAGGAAGATGAGCTAACATGGCGACTGTGTCTATTTCTCCGCCTATAAAAGTCACAAATTGAGAGGGCGATAAGGCAGACTTTTCCCAATTTATAGTAATCCCCAACTGGGCACAAAGTTGGACAGTGGAATCTCTGGTTTGAAGGAGTAGATGCCTGGTGGAAGTGGACAGGAGCCAGTCATCCAGGTATGGAAATACTTGGAATCCTAGACGTCTCAGGTGAGCTGTCACTACTGCCATGCATTTGGTGAACACCCTGGGGGCTGTGGTGAGACCAAAGGGCAGAGCACGAAACTGGTAGTGACTGGCTCCCAGCCGGAAGCGTAAATGGCTCCTCGATGCTCTGTTCATTTTTATATGGTAATACGCATCTTGGAGGTCTACTGAGCACATCCAAGTGTCTTTCCCTAACAGAGGGAGTATAGACTGCAGTGTCACCATCCGGAACTTGACCTTCTTTATGGATTTGCTTAGTTTGCTGAGGTCCAAGATGGGCCGTCAGTCCCCTGTACATTTTGGCATTAGAAAGAATCTGGACTAAGTTCCAAATCCTACCTAATCTGCGGGGACAGTTTGGATGACTGTTTGCGAGCAACTTTTTCACCACTACAGTTGCTTGATCCCTGTGATTGGGTGGAACATCTGGGATCTTCTTGGGAACATGAGGTGGGAGAGAAACGGGTATGGAGTAACCTCTGGTGATAATTCTTCGTACCCATTTGTCTAGGGTGCTGCTTAGCCAGGCTTCTGGATACAAAGAAATGTGACCCCTGACTGGCTCCAGAGAAGCACAGCCGGGCCCCACATCAGGAGCACTGACAGGGACAGCCTCAAAACTAATCATGGCCTCCCTGGTTTTGGGGCCTGCCCTTGCCTCTAGGGCGACGTCCACCATTTGCTCCTCCTCCTCTGCCTCTGAAGGAGGAGTCACCCTGTGCATCCAGGAAAAATCTCTGGGACTTCTTGAACCACATCTTAGCACCTCTCTGATCCTTGGGATATGGTCTAGAGGGGACGGTAAAACTTATTCCCACAGCAGACAGCGTTTTCCCTTCTTGCTCGCACCTGGTGAGTGTGTCTTTTACCTTAGGTCCAAACAACGAAGAACTGTCAAAGGGGGCATTGGTAAAGGTAGACTTGAACGGCTCTGCAAAATTACACAAGTGCATCCAGGAGTATCTCCTAAGGGAAACTCCCGAACCTGCTGCCCTGCTCGCTCCATCGGCTGCATAAGAAATCAGCCTCATGGAGGAGTTAACAATGGAATTTAAGTTGGACAACTGAGCAGACACCTTATCAGGGACCCCTTCAGTAGATGTACCTTGTGTAGTATCTCCCAACTCCTTAAGGAGATCTCTCTGAAGCCTCGTAAAATTTGTTAGATAGTTCAGCGATCTGAGTTTGAATGCCGCAGATGAAAAGATATGCTTCCCATATCTGTCCATCGTTCAAGACTTCTTGTTCGGCGGATGGACAGATGAAGAAGTCTCCGCTAGTTCCTTCTTAGTGGCCGCCGCCACCACCATGGCATCTACAGGCACACCCTTGGGTAAGAATTCCTTCTATTTGGGAGCAAACAGAAATTTATTAGGTCTCCTGGGAACTGGCTCCACAGCATCAGGAATCTCCCACACCTTCCAACTAACAAGGTCTAAAGTTCATCAAAAGGAGGAGACACCCAAGAGGCTGAAGGTTGAGACCCGAAAGCCTTCAGGTACACGGACTCCTCATCAGAAGGGGTAACAGTGGGCCTGCTGCTCTGCTGCTTAACAATCTCCAAGATGTCTACAAAGGAGACATCATCAGACGATCACTTGGGGGACCCTTCTGACTCCTCGAGGTCTGTGTCGGAGGTAATGGACTCATCCTGGGAGTCTACATGCTTCCTTTTGCATGTCCTCTTCTGAGGGGGCTCCACAGAAGGATATTCCGGGTAGGTCTCGGAAGACTGTGGGCCACCAACAGAGGCTGCTGTTGAGACAGAGTAGGTGATGAGACAGAGGTTGGTGCCCAAGGGGGAAGAGTGTCGGTACCCTTGAGTGGAGCTGATGAGCGAGACAGCACATTTCTCATCATCTCGAAGGCAGACCTCTCCAGCTCCGAAGGGACAGAGGAAGTCATCGGCTCCAGAACCATCGGCTCCGAGATGGCTGTAGGGTCTGAGCTCACCCTAGCCGATGCACCGAGAGGGAGACTCGAAACTGAAGAGGTTTGGGTCCAAGTGTCCCTGTCAGGGCCGATGGAGAACTTCGGCTCCTAGACACCACAGACGGCACCGAAGGTGTTGGAGCAGAACTCGGCTCTGAGACAGCCTCGAGGAAAGCTGGAACTAAGGGTTCCACAACAAATGGTACCGAACACTTTGGCTCCGAAAGCCCGGCATGGCTTGGAGGAGGAACCACAACAGGGGAAATGGACTCAGTTGGCTCCAGAACTGACTGGGTCAGAGCCAACAACATTTTTGGCAAGGCAGACAACTTCAGGAGTCTAATCACTACTCTCTCCACATCTTCCCCTGACAGGCTCCTGGAAGATCTGGAAGACAGTGTGGGTGATCTGGACCTCTGCAAGATTAGGGACCTTAAGGTTGGGGAGACGGGCAAGGGATCTCTGGACCGGCTCTGATGTATTCTCTCAGTAGTCGGCTCCAAAATGCATGGGGCCAAAACTGAAGTCCCAGTATCATCAACCTTGATCAGCACTGAGGCCAGTGGGGCCGAAGAGTTTGAAGTCTTATCTGGCTTAGAAAGTTTAGGAGGCGGTTCCAAAGCATGAGACGGTGCCGGGGAATGCGTCTTGGTAGTTTTAATCTCCTATTTTTTGGAGGAATGAGATTTTGAGGAAGAAGAAAAACTGGCCAAGTCTTCCTCGAAGGAAGGCTTGAGGAGACCTTTCAAAATTAGCTTGTTCTTCCACTGCTGGAGAACTCTGGAGCTGAAGGAATGGCAAAACAAACAAGTTTCCTGCAAATGAATGGCTCCGAGACAATATAAACAATTACTATGGCCATCCGTAATTGACATCTTCTGGGAGCACTTTACACATTTTTAAAACCCGAAGGTTTATGGTCTTTTGCCTCTTTAGACAAGATAACTGGCGAAGCAGAAACACACAAGCACAACGAGAACTAGGTCCTCTAACTTAAACGTGCCTAGCCCTTACCACACTAACACACACACACCACGAGGACTAAGTCCTCTAATTCAAACGGGCCTAGCCCTGGGAATAAAGAGAAAGGACAGAGAACTAGGTCCTCTAACTTAAACAGACCTAGGTAGAAAGGATAAGACTTAGAAGGTCAGAAACTATCAACTAGCCTGCACACACCAAAGTTGAAATATCTAAATGTCCAACTGTCTCAAGGATAAATCTATGCTCAAAACTCTAAGTCATAGAAACAAAAGGGTCGGAAGTATCAAAAGACCCTGCACACAAGCTGAATCATTAAATATCTAAGTAACTATCTAAATTCCTAACTTTCTAATAATAAGAAACACTGCACACAATATATAGCAAAATAAGTGCACATTAATTAGAAAAGGATTAGCACACAGGATATCAAACAAGGACAAATGGCCAACCAGTTCTCAACAATTAAGTAATTTAAAGTAAAAAAAAAAAACACTTCAACAAGTCTGAAAACTATTCTAACACTACTAACCTCTATCTAGAACCATATAAATTGCTAAAGTTAAACAGTAATATAGTAATAATAGAAAAGGTTTTAAACTTGGCCACGGCCAAGCAAGAAGCACATTTGAACTTGCAGATGTGGCAAATGAGATCTGGGGATTGTACTGGTGCACTATGGGATATCTACCTAGCCACGAGCCAACTAGAAGACTTTGAGCTTTGTAATAGACAGAGTCGGAGCCAATGATCAGCTCCGAACCCATATGTAAGAATGAAGGTGAGAAAGGACTACAGAACATCCTGCCTTATACAGAGTGCCTTAAAGCCGTTTCCCAAGTCTCCTATAGATTGGTGAAGGGTGATCTATGCCTGGCTTACAAGGCAACCGCAAACCCCACACTTATGAATATCCTACGTATCTGTAAATCAAAGAGTACCAGAAATACAAGGTCTAGGGACCTGAATTTTGTTTGCGACTTAAACAGATATGTGTCCCAGAGACTGCCTCTCCTGTGGAACAGGCTTCCCATCCATGTGAAGCTGAGTTCATGTATTACCCAGTTTAAGCACAAACTAGACCAGTGGATGGGGAATAGGAAATTTACACTAGACCTGACACCCAAGTTCCTTATGGACAAAGGTAGCTTATAAATGCCTGGCCCTCAATGTCCTATTTGGATACAACACATCATTATTCTTTCGGGAAAACTTTGGTAGGCTTAGAAAGCCCCCCCCCCCCCCCAACCAGGTCAGTAGCCTAGTAGCAGTCTATAAATCTATGAAAAATAAGAGACAAAGCCTGGAGAAAGTGGAAATGTTGTTGTCCTCAGTATCCTGGATTTCTGTTTTCCTGCGTTGTGAATTATTGCCTTGTGTATGTCTACACTGTGCTGTTGTTAACTACTGTTGTTCTGCATTACTTTATGCATAGGTGTAAACACTGCTGTGTTCTTAGCTAGCTATGTGTGTAAGACACTCATACAATGGAAATTAATGCTAGGTATACTGTCTCTGCCTACCTGTATTAATTTTTTTTCTCTCGCTCTTTTCCTGAATTACTTGCTCATAACTAATCTCCCTCCTCTCTGTTTTTATAGCCCTAGTGGATTTTTCCCTGGCCACAGTACAGGCAGCACAGGTTTGAGGACGTTAACAGATATCCTGCAACTCTAACTATCTGTCCGGAAGCCATGATTTTAAGCTTAAAATAATACCACTGAAGTATGTGTCCTAGTAAATAACTACTACATAAGCTAATCTTTTAATTAATGCTAGACTTTATAAGCACAACAAGAATTTACAGTGTTTTTTTTTCTAGTCACCACGAAAAGCAGACACCAACAGCTTCTATCCTTTCTCTTTGGTTGCCCACTATCCTCATACTGTTTGTGTATATTCTCCTGTTTTGCACTTTACCCTTCCCTGAATTCATTTCTAGCCTCACTCATAATTGCCTTTCCTAGTGCACCTGCCCTATTTTACGGTCTTCAGATTCTTACATATTTTTTTTTTTATGTTTTGCCCTGCTTTTAGCTGCTAGTAATACCTCTCTCTCCACCTGCAAAGCCCCTCCCTATTGTAGCTTATTTTAACCATACAGCACTGGGTTTCCTTCAAGTAAATCTACTTGTGTAGCTTGAGGCCAGTGTCCTTTTGTAAGCTTACTTCTGCTCATATTTTATTTCTTTTTATTTTATTTCTGGTGACTATACCTTTAAAAACTTTATATCCTTGTCTCTCAAGCTAGTTTTTCACTATCTTTTCTGATTGTTTGTATGACTTCATCTTGACCAGGGTGCTAGCCCCGCTCCGTTCGCCCTCACTACGCTCGGGCTCACTTCGCTACCCTACCCTACCCCATTCCCACCCACCCCCATTACAATTACCTTTATACCTAACTATCCCTCCCCTTCCTGTCCCACTGGCCAGTACAATTCCACTTCCTGCCTATTGCCACAACCACCTTACTATTCTGTCAATCTTGCCAACACCACTTCATCTATACCACTGTCTCTCTACCTACTCTATCTGACCATATTTTATTCCAACATGTATTATTTCTAATATCTTCTACACTACTCCTTATTCTCTCTATCTCCACCTCTTACCACTCCAATCTCTCTGACCCACTCTTATGTTCTCCAACTTCTCACTCATACAACATATATCCAACTACTTCATCTTTTACTATCTCCCCTAATCTCTTTACTACCTCTGTCTCAAGTCTATATAAACTATCCATAATACAGGTTTTTAAACCTTCCCACAAAGCTAAGTCAAAACTATACAAACTCCATCTAGCATCTACTACACACTCTCTCCTCACTAAAAACCTACTTTGTTCTGGAGATATCCATCCCAACCCTGGCCCCTCTTCTCTCCCCAAAACTACCTCTACACTGCCCCCATCTTACTCCTTTAACAGTCACCAACCTCAGTCACAACAATAATCTCCATCCAAATACTTAACTATTTACTCATTGATTATTCAGAGTCTAGAAAATAAAGTCACTGAGCTGCACTCATGGATAGCTCTCAATACCCCTCACATCCTCTCCCTATCTGAAACCTGGCTCAAGCCACACATCTCAAATAGTGAAATACTCCCACCAGGTTATAATATCTTCTGATCTAATGCACAAAAGCAGTCCGGACAAGCACCGTAAAGCCCCAAAAAATGTTAAAGTCCTTATTGTGAAGGCTGTTTGCAATACAAGCTGTAACACTGAAATTGAAATCCACTTGCACGTATAAAGCAACACTGCCACCAGTGTGGCTTTATACGTGCAAGTGGATTTCAATTTCAGTGTTACAGCTTGTATTGCAAACAGCCTTCACAATAAGGACTTTAACATTTTTTTGGGCTTTACGGTGCTTGTCCGGACTGCTTTTGTGCATTTTACTGGTTTCCGTTTGTCTGCTTTAACAGTATATCTTCTGATCTGATAGACCTGCAAAAAAAGGTGGTGGCGTGGCCATCCTCTACTCAAACATTCTTAACCTCTCACCATACCCTTCCCCAATTCCTGACTTCCTCCCAGCTGAAATCATCATCCTTAACTGCCATCAGAATCCCCACAAAAAAACTTGCAATTGCCTCTATCTACCTTCCTCCTGGTAACAATCTGCCCATTCTTGAAAACATCCTATCCTGGCTCTCCCACAACATACCATATGAGACACTTATCCTTGGTGATGTCAACACTGATTGGTCCAAACTCACAACTGACTCCCCCCAGCTCAGTATCCACCTACACGGCTTCCACCAACTTATAACATCTCCCACTTGCTTCCATAAAAATTCCTCTTCCAGCTCCATTATAGACTGGATCCTTATCAATTCCCCCCACCAATACCACAATCCCACCACCTTACCTGACTCCCTCAGTGATCATCTCCCTACCACCATCTTAAGACACTACTCCCATATTCCTAAACCCCACCTTATCAAAGACTGTCGAAAACTATCGACTTTCAATTCATCCCAATTTAACTCCATTCTCCACAACATAGATTGGTCCATTCTAAAACACCTCCCCCTAAACGATGCTGTAAGCACTTTCAATAGCATCTTAATGAATACTCTAAACTCCTTAGCTCCCTCTAGGAAGATCAGAGTTAAATCAAACCATGCTCCCTGGCTCTCCAAAGAGACTAGGTCCCTTATGAAACAAAGAGATCATGGTTGGAAAACCTGGACTAAAACTAAACAACCACCTTTTCTTCAAAAATACAGGCAACTGAGGAACCTTGCAAAAAAACATACAACTAATGACAAAAAGTTATACTATAGCTCTGCTCAGCTTAACAACAAATCCAATCCTCAAAAATTGTGGTCAACTCTCAACAACATCCTCTATCCTGGAAGGCCCTCTAATCCCGCCCCATACCCTAACTCTTCCTCTCAGGAAACAGCTACCCTCCTGAATAAACACTATGTCTTCCATCCAAAATCTGGTAACCTCTAAGCCAAACTCTACTTCGACACCCACCTCTCCAAGTCCCACTAACACAACTTTGTTTTCTTTTGAGCCAGTTCTCATTACTTACATCAAATCTCTACTGCTCAAGCTAAAACCTTGCTCTCCTTCCACTGACAATTTATCTCCTACATTCCTCAAACTTGCTGCTGACTCAATTGCCTATCCTGTATCTATACTAATTAATCAATCTATTCTGGAATCAACTGCCCCCACCCTTTGGAAATCTTTCTTCACTATCCCTCTTCATAAAGGTGGAAACTCCACTGACCCCTCAAACTACCGACCCATTGCCATTCTGTCCCCCCTCTCCAAGATATTAGAAAAATGTATTCACTCACAGCTTCTCAATCACCTCCTCACACACCACTTACTTACCCCTACCCAACATGGATTTCGTCCTCACCACAGCACCACCACTGCCCTCCTCTCCTTCACTCATATCATTGCAGAGGCCCTAGACAACAATAAACTAATTTTCTGTCTCTTCCTAGATCTCTCCAAAGCCTTTGATACTGTCTCTCATCCTCTACTACTATCCAAACTCACAAATCTCCACCTATCCCCCTCCGCACTTGCCTGGTTTAATAGTTACCTATCTGGCAGGGAACAATCTGTCAAATGGCTCTCATCCTCCTCACCTTTCCTTCCCATCTCCACTGGTGTTCCCCAATGCTACATCTTGGGACCCTTTTTGTTTAACATCTTCACCAATTATCTTTACACCTCATGCAAAGAATCCTCCCTTATTCAGCATGCCGACGACTCCACACTTATATCCATCTCAAATAACATTCCTGAACCACACTCCCTGACCCAACAGGCCCTACTATCCACTAAACAATGGCTCTCTCACAACCTATTGATCCTAAATCCCAAAAAGACCAAACTCCTACTTTTCCTTCCCCGTTCTCTTTCTCATCACAAAACCTCCTTTTTTATTACATCTTCTAACAATACAAATATCCAACCTGACACCCACACAAAACTCCTAGGGTCATTATCGATGACAAACTCAAGTTCAACCTACACATACTCCAATGTATATAAAAAAACAAACCAGAAACTAGGTCTGCTATATCGGAACAAAAAAATTCATAACCCCTGAATCTAGACTTACCCTGGGCCAGGCACTCCTCCTCCCTTCCCTCTTATATGCCTCCCCAGTTCTTACCAGTATCCAGGCCTCCACTCTAAACAAACTGCAACAGACTTACCATAAAATAGCCAGATTCATTACTAACTCCCCATACAACTCACACCACTGCATTTCTTTAAACTCTCTTCAATGGCTTGAACTTCCCCAGTTTCTGCTATCTTATCAATTTCATATGCTACACTCTATTCTTTATAAACCCTCCTTCTGTCCATCTCTATCTTCCTTAGTCTCCATCTACATCCCATCCTGGACCCTTCGTATTTCTAACTAACAATTACTTGATATCTACCACCTAAAAAGGTCAGTAGGCAAACTGCTCTACAAACACTCCCTTGCCCATGCTTGGAACAAACTTCCCCTTGACTTATGTTCAATCTCCCACACCTCACACTTTAAAAATGAACTAAAAGCTTATTTTCTCAATTCCAGAACCTGCCCTTGCCATGACCCTACCTAGTCTTCCTTCCCTTTATGTACCCTCAAAAGGACCATACTTAGTACCTCATTACACCTCTCTCTCCAATGTGTCTACTATGCATTTGCACAATTTTATACAAACAAAAAATGTTAATTGTTGAACTATTGAACTATATCAATGTAAAATTGTTACTTAGCTTCTTTTTAATGCAACTTTAACTGTATGCATGTATCCCAACATATGTGAATCGTTTTGCTATAACTGCTATTATATCAATATTGTTTAAAATTGTACTTGTTTTAAAATGTATTACTGGAACTTTTCTCCTCGGGTCTCCACTGAAAATGGGTCACAAGCCCAGTTGGACAAACCAGGTTAACAAATGTCAATAAAGAAATAAATAAAATAAAATGTGTATCCTTATTGGAAAACAAACAGCAATTCCTTCTACTTAAAAATGTAGCCAAAATAAAATGCTCAAACTTCATTTCAAAATACTCAGAAAACAATTCTGCAGCTTAGTAAGCACAAAAGTTATGTGCTTATCATAAGGTTAGAGCTGTGTTGTCAAATTACATCCATTCTTCAACAGCTGGATCTCAGATCCAATCTCAGATCTGGCTTTGGACACTTCATAGATTCATAGAGTGTTACTAGGTGAACTTGGTAGTTAGGGGAGAAGTAAACAGACAACAACAAAGTTGGGCTCAACAACTGAAAATCTGCTCCATTACCAATGGATTGAAGGAGCACTCGTGAGGGAGTAGAATGGATTTGCTTAACCTGTCAGCAAGAATGTTGAACTTCCCTGGGGATATGCATTGCTATGAGAAAGTGGCAAGAAGATATCACCCATTGCTACACTCTCATGGCCTCTCGATACAAGAGGTTAGATCTGGTTCCACCCTATTTGATGATGTACACAATCACAGTCATGTTGTCTGTTTGGACAGAGATAACACCCAATGAGGGAGAATCCTGAAAGGCCTGCAATGTTAAGAGGACTGCTCTCATCTCCAAAATACTGATGTGAAGTTTGGCCTCTGTTGAGACCACGTGCCCTAGGCAGTCCTTCCCAGATAATGCCCCCCCCCAACTGTGAAGCATCCAAGGTCACCGTGGCCTGTGTGTTGGGGAGAGAATGAACGTTCATCCCTGATGAAGATATGGAGAACTTATCAACCACTGTATGTGATCTCTGCAAATGTTTGTGAGGATGACTGGATGAGACATTGGAAGTTTTCCAATTGACCACTGAACCACCAGAGTCAACTGAAGGACTAGCAGATGGAACCTGGCTAATTGGCAGCCATGGAGCCTAAAAGACAAAGAGTCAACCTGGTTGGTGACTTCTGGTAAGACAAGACTTGATAAACTTGTTGGTGGAGGGATGAAATCTGTGTTTGAGGAAAGTCTTGCCATCAGAGATCTTGTGTATAAAAGTGCCCTGATGAATTCTAGAGACTGAACTGGTTGCAGTTTGGATTTGTGTAAGATGACCCTTATTCCCAAGTTATCTCATTGGTAGAGCTAGAGTTTCTGTCTTGAATGAGTAGATCCATTGAAGATGTGGTGATGAGCCAGTTGTCCAAATAGAGGAACACTCTGAGCCCCTGCAATTGTAGTGAAGCTACCCCTACTGCTATGATTTTGGTAAACACTCAGGGGACTGTGGTGAGTCCAAAGGGTAGAGCCGTGAATTGGAAGTGACTGGCTCCCAGCCAGAAGTGGAGATATCTCCTGGATTGCCTGTCCATTTTTATGTGGCACTATGCATCCTGGAGGTCTATCAAACACATCCAGTCATTTTCCGTCAACAGCAGAAGAATGGGCTGAATTATGACCATCTGAAATTTCTTCTGTTTCACAAACTTGTTTAAGTGACTTTTAAGTCCAAATTTGATCTTAGGTCCCCATTTTTCTTTGGCACTATAAAGAACATTGAGTAAATTCTGGATCCTTTCTAGTCTGGTGGGACTTTTTGGATGATTTGATTGTTTAGAAGCTTTTTTATTTCTAAAATGGCTTCCTTTCTTTGTGAGGGTGGAATATCAGGAATTTTTCTTGAATGTAGTGGAGGAGAATGAAAAGGAATAAGGCAGCCTCTGAGAATGATTCTCAACACCCACTTGTCTTTGGACAACCCTTCAGAAGCACTAGAAAGGTTTTTCAAAGAGTGGACCTCTGAAGTCTTTTTGTTGTAGATCACTTCTGCATTCTGGGTGACGTCCATTATGAAAGTTTCCCCCTCTGCTATGGGGAGCTCATTCTCCAGAGAGTCAGGTGAAAGTCCCTGAGATTTTCAAAACCATATTCTCTTTCCTGCCTTCTGGTATCTGAAGAAGGTCCACTGAGGGATCACAAATTTGATCTCTATGACAGATAGTGATTTGCATCCTTTTTATTCCAGAAAATAATTTCCTTCACTTTTGAAGGAAACAAGGTTGATCCATCATAAGAGGCATTGACAAAGGCATCTTAAAGTACTCTGCAAAGACACATAACTGTATCCAGGTTTGTCTTCTAATGGAAATGCCCATTCCAGATGCCCTAGATGCACTCTTTGTAGCGTTAGAGATAAAGCACATAGAGGCATTGGATAAAGATTGTAGGGTAGCCAGATGAGAATCAACAGTCTTCTTCTGATCCACAGTCAAGGTCCCTTTGAATGAACTGGAGATCTCTTTTAAGAAAATCTCTTTGAAGACAAGGGAAATGTGTCAGATAATTAAGTGCTCACATCACAGCAGAGCACATCACATGATCACATCAGATAAGATAAAGATGCTGGGAGAGATAAGGTAGAAATGGCTCCTGAAGGAACTCATAGCAGTTTGGAGAGAAAGGCGTATCCCAGATGACAGGAGAATAAGCATACTCCTACCAGTGTACAAGAACAAAGGGGACATCCACAACTGTTGGCAGCACAGAGGCATCAAGGTTGCACAGAGGCATCAAACTCCTATCACTTTGCATGAAATTTCTGGAGGGGGTGACTGATAAACGGATACTCAGTGTAGTAGAAAGTAAGATGGGAAATGAGCAGCTCAGATTCAGACCAGGATGCAGCACAACTGATTCAATGTTTGCAATGAGAAAGACAGTTGAGAATAAGCTAGAGATGAAGAAAGAGTCCAACTGGGCATTTCTAGACTTGGAGAAAGCATATGACGTGGTCCAAAGAAATCTGATTTGGGCAGTACTGTGGTGGCTTGAAGTCCCAGAAGCACTGGTAGAATTAGTGCAGGCTATGTATAAGGACCCTGTGACTCAAGTATGAACAGTGTTCAACCTCACAGAGGGGTTCCCAATGGAAGTAGTTGTACAGGTTGTACACCAGGGTTCAGCTCTGAACCCATTGTTCTTCATACTGGTGATGGACTACATTAGCAAACAGGTAGGAAGGGACAGATCAACAAAGTTGCTGTATGCAGATGATGTGATATCACAGGCATATTTGAGCAAGAACTTCAGCAAAGGATAGGGGAATGGAATGCAAAACTGAAGGCACATGGGATGAAACTAAGCAAGGATAAGACAATGGTAATGGCAACAAACTGGGGAAATCAGAGGAAGCTGAGAAGTTAGATAGAAGGGAAGATAGTGGAACAGGTAAATAGCTTCAAGTATTTGGGAGGGGTGGTTGAGAAGAAGAGAAGTCTGAATGAAGAGGTCAAAGCTAGAATCAGAGGGGCTGCAGCCAACTGGCATAGAGTCTCAGGTGTAGTCTATGACAGAAGAATGCCAAAGAAGCTGAAAAATAAAGAAAACAAGACAGAGGTGCAACCAGTACTACTGTATGGTACGGAAACCTGGGCAGTAAGGGCAGAGCAGATGAGACAGCTAGAAGTAATGGAAATTAAGTGCCTGAGAAGGGTAGTAGGATGCACACCGTGGGACAGATGAAGAAATGAGGACAAAAGAGCAGAAGCCCAAGCAGCTCCAACTGCAGAAAAGATCAATGAAAACAGATTACTGTGGTTCAGACAAGTGCATTAGACTTTCGGCTTTTCCCGGTTAGGGGTCGCCACAGCGGAACTCCGGTCTGCTCATGATTGGCAGTGGATTTTACGGTGCCAAGTTGCTAGCCTTAAAAAAAAAGCAGGCCCATTCACGCTCGCACCTGCCTGCATGTCTCTGACGTCACTCAACTGCAGACTCCACACAGAAGGCGCTCCAGCCGAGAATCGAACGGGAGAACCTCTTGCTGTGAGGCGACAATGCTAACCGCTGCACCACCAAGTGCAGGAAAGCAGAAAACAATCTGATGAAGAAGATCTGGAACAGACAGTTAGAAGGTAACAGGAAACAAGGACATCCAGCAAAGATGTGGAAGGATTATGAAAGAAGATCTGTGACAGTCAGGCATGAGTGTCAAAGAAGGCATGAGTGTGGAATTGAATCAAGAGAGATGGCGACAGTTAACAGGACAGCTCGACCCCATGTAGAAAAAGTGAAAAAGGGGACTGATGATGATAATGATGAATTAAGCGCTCACATTTAGAAAGTAGATAAGTTGCAGACCTGCTTCCCAAATCTGTCCATAGCGCATGACTGCCCGTTCGGTGGATGGACAGAGGAGCTTTCTTCAGC
The DNA here is from genome assembly GCF_019279795.1 of Protopterus annectens. NCBI lineage: Eukaryota > Metazoa > Chordata > Ceratodontiformes > Protopteridae > Protopterus > Protopterus annectens. The sequence goes on from NC_056743.1 coordinate 837,507,295, forward strand.
TGGCTCTTTCTTGGTGTCTGCTAATACAATCATGGAATGTACTGTCAGGCCCTTATTTCAGTGTGCCCCATCCCTTGTAGCAACTAAAAGTAAATCAAGATTCTTTGGGTTAGGTTCAACTGTGCCAGGTTCCTTTATGCCCAGGATGAGAACAAATCAGTCATCTCATCATGGGAAGGATCACCCAAGAAATAAATGAGCCAGACGCAATAACTTAGAAAAAGACTAATTCCTCAGGAGAAGGAGTTTGTGAAGGTCAACCCCTTTTCTGCCTAAGAAGTTCTAGGATCTCTCCAAACAAGACATCTCCAAGAGGAGACTGGGGGAAACTTATCCCTCATCGAAATTAGTGTCAGTGGGTAGGGGATTCCTCCAGGGAATCCAAGTATCTCATTTTACACTTGTGTTTCCAATGAACCTCTTCTGCAGGTTGTTCAGGGGAGGGCTCAGAAATGTACAATGTCTCTTTAGGGACAGCAGGCTCAAGGAGCTCAAGAACCGTTTGTCCCAACATGATTAGGAGAGTAGGCTGCGGACCCACCCTGGAGATACCATGGGGGTGGGTTAGCTCTAGCTCCAAGAGGGAAGACCTTACTTTAGGTTTGTAGAGTATTCTTTTGAAAGCCTCAAATGCAGAGCCCAGAAAGGATTCAGGGAGAATGGCCTTTGGAGCTGAAAGCCTCAGAGGTAGCTCAATACTGGAAACCATTTGGCTCAGGTCCAAGGCAGTTGATACAAGTGAACTATCTAGCTCCAAAGCTCCTAAGTAAGAAAGGATTCGAAGACCTTGAATCCAATCCTAACCTGTTGGAATTGGCACAGATGTTAAAGTGTCAGGTCTCTGATGGCTCCAATAAGGTTGGGGCCATCTTAATCAAAGAACTCACAAGCGTCGAAGAAATATGAAGTCTCAGCTCCATGCAGATCTACCCTGGGCAACAGCTGGATTCAGGGACTCTCAACTGAGAGGTTGCATCATAGAAGAAGCCAACAAGGAGTGATGGAGGAACTGGTTCTACCAGATACAACAGTGGTCAGAGCTGGGAGTATCCCAACAGGTTCCAGGTCCAAAGAAAACACCTCATCATCCTGTCCACATCTGCTTCAGTTAGGCTCTGAGAGGATCTTACTGACCTAAAGGGATGAGGCTGAAGAGGGGGTCATGGATGATTAAAGTGGTCTGTCTTATAGGACTGGAGATCTGAGTCTAGGAGAGACTGGGTCCAGAGAGAACTTAGGAGGACTTGAGAATATGATAATCAACATTTACAAAACAGCATTGGCTTCGGTGCTGTAGCTGACAAGATAACTGGTTCCGGAAACTGGTTCCTAGCAGATTTTGATAAAACCTCTGAAGATTTCTGAGTGTCCTTGTGAGAAGCTGTTTGTCCTTTTTCTGAGAAGATGAGAAACAGGAAGAACAAGAAAAAGAGGCCACTGGCTTCCCCGAAACAGAAGAGTGTTTTTCTCCAGAAGTGAGCTGAAGAAGACCCATAAGGACTAATTTGTTTCTTCTCTCCATTAGAGCCCATTCCAAAGGCCTCGTAAATAGAATGGGATACATCACGGTGCAAGGAGCCAAGGCAGTATACATTTATTATGTGCATCAGAATTAACAAGTTTATGTGTACATGACAAACACTTTTTAAACCCAGCTGGCTTATCAGCCATAACAACGCAAAAAACCACAGCTCTAGCAATGCAAGAAAGAAGAAATATAACAACACCTCTAACAGTTCAAAAAAAACCTACTAACCCTAACCTAAAGCTATACTAAGACTATACTATACTACATTATACAAACAGGAAAAAATAAATTAATAGAATTTTTTTTACCGATGAAAGTTGTAAAGACTACAGCGGGAGGGAAAGAAATGGAAATCGAGAAGGTACTTATCAGAAGGAAATAAGATAACATAAATCCTTACATTTTCAAAAACTACACCCAAGCACCAAAGATCCATCCAGCATAGAAAGTGGCAAATGAGATCTGAGGTAGTGCATTCTGCGCGCGGGTATTATGGGTAGAGAAAGAAACTTTGACGTGGCTGAAGCCGAATCTGAGGTCAGATTTTGAGACCCATCTGTTTAAGAAGGGCAGAAAAGACAACATCAGGTCAAATCACAGTCTGACAACCCTTTAAAAACTCCATGAAGGACAACGGATTCTGTACAGTATCAGGGTCCTTATCTCCTCTGGACTTTGAGTGAATTCTTATTTCCACCCATCTCTTTCACAGCCATATATTCTAACAACTTCATACTTCCTTCATATAGCTCTTCTCCTTTCTATTTCAAGAAGATTAACTCAAAAAATGCTGCTGCTCTTAACAAAATCCCTGCCAATGTCCCCCTTGTGCACAGAAGCTTCACCCCTGGTATATCATCCTTTGCAGTGATTACATCCCCTAACCTCTTACTCAGCTTTAAAACCTCTCCCTGACTAACACTTTTGTACCTAATAAATAGAAAAACCTTGAAATGTCAATTGTCTTCAGTCAATCTCAATAATAACTATACTCGGCCAAATACCTTAAAAGCTAATATACAACTAACATCTCAACTACCTTCAGTCATATAGCATACTTCCTAAGCAGCAACATGACTTTTTGTCAAGTAGAAGTACCATGACCACTACACAAGCTAAAACTAATGATTCACTATTCACTGAACTTGCTAAGGACTTCACTTTAGTTGAAACCAGCCTTTTATTAAACTCTCAGCAAGTATAAGGAATCATTGTCAAGCAATACAATGGCTCAAAACTTTCCTTACCAACAGATATTTCAAGTTACAAACATGGTCAATTATTCCCCCTCAGCTTTTCTTCTCAAAGCCATTCCACATGGTCCTGTACTGAATCTCATTATACTTTTCTCCATACAGATCAGTAAACTTTTTGCTGACCTCCTCTGCCTTCTCATCACTCTTTATGCAAATGACATGATGATTTACAGAACAAGTCTATTACAAAAATCTTGTAAGAGGAACTAGCAATGCTAATATATTGAATAAACAATCACAGACTAATACTTGACACTAAAAACATGTTTTAGTCTTGACAATTTCCAAAATGGGAGAGGGGATGGGGAAAGGGAAGCTTTAGTGCTTTAGTGTTGTAATGACCTCTCCTCGAAGACCTAAAATTATGGTAAAAATCTTGCACAATTGTACTACATTCTTTGGGGTGGGCCACTGTAACATTACATCATAACACCTGGACATAATCCCCAGTACTACTTAATTTCCATTTTGAGGTGGACAGCTAGGACTCTGCAGCACAGCTGTCTCAAACAATGTCTTGTCCCTACACTGCACTTCCAGCTTGCAGTGTTTCATGAATGTGTGGACAGTTGTCCATGTGGCAGTTTCTAAAGTATCCTGTGCAGAAGCATTTCTAAATAAGTTGCTAAACTGCTCTTGCTCTAACAGAATGTAATTTAATAAGGGCTTGTAGTGGTTTACTGTATCACTTTCACAGCAAAAAGTTATGCATTGGGCTAGCCGCTTTGGTAAGGTTTTTTTTAGTAACAGGCATGCCTTCTCTTACTTTCTTAAGACACAAATATTTGGTTTTATTTTCTTACGAAATGAGTTCTGCTATAGTATCTATTTTGCATTTGCAAAGCTAGCATAGTTTAGGGATGCTCCCTTTTGTTTTGATAGCTTTTTTACAGAAAACTAGGAGCTGAAAATATTTGCTGAGAAACTCAGAGACAATCTTGGATATTACTCATGGATTAGTTTTCAGAGATAGCCTTACATTATGAAAGAATGTGCAATATGGCTTACACATCAAAATCTGTAAAGTAGAGTTGTGCAAGTACTTATTGTAATAGCAGATGTCCTACTGATAACTGTTGCAGTATTCCAAACAGCTGGGTTGTCTCAACAAATAACCTGGACATCTAGCTGGGATACCAAAGGTAAAGCCTTTTGCCATACGTCTGACACATGACCTAAACCCACAAGCATAAAGGTACATAAAGGTATGAACATGAAAACCTCAGACTGTCTCAAAGCCAGGAGCTCTGGAAACACGTGAGGATACAAGATAGGTAAGGGTCAGCTAAGAGGGGAGAAGGCAGAATATGGTTTCTGGTCAGTCTATGCAAGTTAGGACAAAACCTAGTTAAAGGCAAAGAGGGGGGATGGAAGGATGGGAAGAAATATTGCAATAGTGATCAGGAGGACATCTACCTTTATAGTAATCTTACGCAATTGTATTATGTCCTTCCTTAGTCCATTAGCGTAGTATTCCAAACTGTTGGGTGACTCTCAAAGCTAAGTGATTGGTAAGGGGTGGTTGGATCATTGGATCAAGCATAGGGGAACTGCCAATTAGTCAGAGAGAACAGATCTGGCAAAATAGGCTCTGGATCTAAGTATTTACCTCACAGTTTGGTAAAGGTATGTACAAAAGACCAAATTGCTGCTTCTAGGATGTCTCTGGAAACACTACCTTTGTAAAATACTCCGGTGGAGGCAACTGCTCTAGTGGAATGAGTTCTTATGGAGGAAGGTATAGATTTCCCATGGTGGAAGTTGCAAAAGCAAATAGATTTAGTAATCTACTCAGCAATAGCTTGTTTAGAGACCAGGTTACCCAACTTGGTTTCCTGGAATGAAACAAACAACCTTGTTAGTCTTGTGGATGGCCTTGGTTTTATACAAATAAAATCTGAGCTTCCTGTGAATATCCAGAGAATGGAGGATTCTTTCCCCCTTGTTCTGAGGGTTAGGGAAAAAGGCAGGTAGACTAATGACCTGATTGAGGGATAGCTCATTGACCACCTTAGGCATAAATGAAGGACCTACCCTTAGAATAACCTTGTACTTATAAAAGATAAGGAAAGGGAATGGTACCATCAGGGCTTGGTGCTCAGAAACTCTTCTAGCTGAAGTACTGGCTACTAGAAGGATATTTTTCCAAGTACAACATTTGAGAAAAGAAGATGCTAGTTCAAAAGGAGGTAGAGTAAGCATTTCTAACACAAAGTTAAGGTTCTAAGAAGGTGGAATAGTCTCCTAGATGGTTTTAAATGAAGGACTTCTTTAAGAAACTGCTTTACCTTAAGCTTAAGCCTGGAAAGTAGTGGGGGGGGGGGTAGATGCAGTCATGCACAGATGGCCAAAGTATGCCTTCATTTCTGGTAAGCATAAATGTAGGGAAACATTAGTGGAAAAGGGAGGCGGTAGGGTGAATAGGTATGAAAGAGAGATGGAAGGCAGGATGGCAGAGAGGAATTACGTCAATCAAGGTGATGATTACACAGACAAAGCCATCTATTGCTAAGGTGTTTTTTTATAGCATTTCTGAACTGGAGTTTAGGCTTAATATTTCGAATGTCCAGTGGAAGTTTATTCCAGTTCTCCGTTGGGGAACAGCTGTAAAGGTTCTTGCCTACATTGATTTTGGCTTGTATATAGAGAGGAGATCACAAATCAAGAAAATACGAAAAGGATCCAAATGCAGTAAGGTATTCAGGTGCAAAAAACGATCCACAAGCCACAGGACAACACTGAAATTTAATCACAGTAAAGCGCTTTTCGTCTGCTAAGGTTAGCAGACTTCTTCAGACAATACAAATAAATTAGCACAATGCTTAAATAGTAACTACACAACTCATTTAACAGTCAATTAATCAATCAATCTAGTAATTACAAATGAAATTTAAAGCCATAGACACAAAAAGTAAAATGAAAAATATATAAAAAATCTTTTCACTAACATAGAACTAACCACTCTAAGCTAACATATTCACTTCCGAAAATAATTAATTAGTATTTAATTTACTATATATATAAACATCCAATGTTTAAAATATATCTATATATAAAATAAACTATGTAAGAAATATATAAATAAATGGTGTATGAATATACCATTAGAAAAACTGAATCGAAACAATAAGACAACTTAAAAATCAAACAGTAATAAAAATCAAACAGTAATAAATAACCACATAATAATAATAATGGAGCACGAAAATATATGTGTGGTTAAATATCATGTTGAACTTCACTAACCATTAAATACAAATGCCTATACCCTATCTTGACAGATTTCTCAATTTTAACAGGCTACTAATGGAGCAACCATCATTCAATCCAGGTAATACATATGCATTAAGCCTAATCTGCCATCTTAATTCTGACCCTTCTAATAATAAATGTAGGAGGCTCCTCTCTTATTTTCGGATAAATGATCAATCACTAAGAATTTAAAGGAATGGTCGTTATACATAGTAATGTGCTTGGCTAGGGCATTATCTTGTTTCCCCTTGCTAATGGCGTATTGGTGTTCATAAATTCGTTGGACTCCCAACAACAGGATATGAAAAACTTGATTTTACCTTTGTCCGGTAATGTGAGAACCACTCTAGCTAACTTAACGCCAGCTGATGTTACATCACTGCGAGATGTTAATGTACTACCGTCTCTACATAATGCGTGTAAGGAAGGGAGTGTTTTGCTTCCTTTGGGCAGTAGTGCTGATACACGTTTGGAACCTGCAGTTACCAACATTCTTAATTCTAACGACCACGGAGAAACAGCTGTTATTCACTTAGCGGCCACACCAGGTGGTGATATTCAGCGAAACCCTGTGGTTTGCCAGCAAATGGATCACTCTAATGACAATACCGATCTCGACCTTCTTAATGGGCTACCTGTACTTGGAAACTGGCTTTCGGAGGGCTTTGCACTTACGAGACATGGAGATGCAGTTACCAGCAGGCGGAAGTCAAACCAAGTAGGATGTCAAGAGGTAAATAACTCTATGGATATTGCAGTTAAACTTAAACTGTTTGACAAACTACTCTTAAAATTAAAAAAGTTACAACTTGAAATATCTTATTTCAAGGAATGCCTTGAATGCAAAGTTATACCTAAGGGTTTAAGGCATTACCAGTACCCAACAGGCCTGGTCCCGAACTCAGACTTCCATAAGGAACTCATTATGTTATTTGATCAGCAAGGGTTCGATTTGTTGTCACTGATGATTAAACATTATTCTATCTGGGCTGGCCAGTTAATTACCGAAATAACAGAGTTAGATACCATTATTAAAGTGCATGATGAATTTAACAGGTACAAATACGACTATAGTCGATGCTTTAGTAGCATTGACCAATATTTGAATAAACTTAAATTGAATAAAGTCAAAAAATTAGACCGGGACTGTAAAGCCTATGAACAAGGGTAGCTTACCCCCCTCCTGCACCATCACAGACTTGGCCAATGACGGGATTCAGAACCCCGATACTGTTATTTCAACTACCAGTATTAGAGGGTTGGACTCTTTTGCTTCAGATTTCCAAACCGAACCTAAGAAGAAGTGAGAGGTTGCAGAATCGGAGGCAACAGCCCACCAATGCGACCTCAACCATGCACATTGGCCAACAGCAGGTTTTTCACAATGCCAACCAATTGGGGGCTATCCCAAAGCAAGGCAACAACTACCAGCACCAGAACAAAGGAAATCTTCAGAGACTGAACCGACAGAGACTATAAAAGTTTCTTCTGTCAGCAACCCCAGCCTTCCCTTAGAGAAGTCTTATGATGGGAATACTGTTGTTAATGCTGACAGTAACATTGAATTTACTGATATTATATGTACTGAGAACTTTGCTATCCCTGTTGTGGACTTGTCCAATATTGCTAGTAACACTGAAAATTATTTAGATTTTGCTAGTGAAGTTAAGAAACCAGTCATTACCACCAACCAAATAGGTGATTTTAATATTTATAATTTTTCCTCTGTCCCGATCCCAGGGGACTTGGCAGATTTTCTCTCTAAAGGGCAAACTTATGTACCCCAACAAAATTTTGACTTAGTAGGGACTATCATTGACATCAAATTGTTCACCCGTAAGCTTAACTTCAATTTGTTGTTTGGCGACAACTCTAACAATAATAATTTTAATGATAATCCAACTAGGGTACCTAGTACTTTTAACCCTCCGCTGCACCCTATAATTCAATCTTTTGAAAACATGTGTGAATTAGACCTAAGACAGAAGAACATATTTTTGTCTAATAGTGGAACAACCAAAAGCAGGGAAGAATTGGAATTACTTGACTTCATTAAAGCACATTGTCTACGTATTTGTAAACCAGATAAAGGAGGGGGAGTAGTAGTGTTTGATAAAATTGATTATTTTGACTGAATGCTTGAGTTACTTAACAACGAAGCTTACACTTTAAGTTCTAGATCGGAAATAAACAAAGCTTATTATAACATTAAAAACAATCTTGAAGAAATGTTTTTTGAAGGCCGACTAGAACAGGATCAGTACAACTACTTAACTACATTATACCCTAGGTTCCCTCGCCTTTTTGGGATCCCAAAAATACATAAGGACTTTTCCAATCCCCCTATGCGTCCACTAGTTGATGGACGGGGATCCCCCACGTACCCATGCGCTAAATTGGTAGATTTCATTTTGCAGAAATATTTGAAGCAGGAAGAACAAATCTGCAAAGATTCATGGTCTTTTTTGGAAAAAATAGGTGAATTGATATTCGATAACAAATATAACTTTTTGACAATTGATGTCAATGACTTATACACCTGTATTCCTCTACATTTGGCTATTGAATGGGTAGGATTCACCCTTAAGAACAAAGGTGCCCCTGCAGACGAAATATCGTTAGTCATGGAATTATTGGATTTGATTTTATTTAACAACTATTTCATGTTGGGCGATAATTTCTATTTACAAAAAATCGGGGTAGCTATGGGTTCACCATGCGGGGCTAGTTTAGCAAATATGGTTATGTCCTATTGGGAAAAAGAGTACGTGTTGAATAATCATATACTTATACAGAAGATTAGGTACTACACATGCTACCTTGACGACATTTTTATTTTGTTAGAGGGAGATGAATCAGATAGCAAATCGATTTTGGATTTCCTTAATTCTTCCACAGATTTTTTGTCCTTCACTTCTAATTTTAGTAAGAGTGCTATAGCATACTTAGATATATGGTTAGTTAAAAATGTGAAATTGAATAAATACACAGCTAGTATTTATAGAAAGCCCACGCATTCTAATTATTTTTTACATTTTAGCAGCTGCCACCCGAACTACCAGAAAAAGTCAGTAGTTAAGGGGCAGCTGGTTAGGGCAGCTCGCATGGTGAGCACTGACGAAGATTTTCACAATGAGTGTAAACTACTAGTTAGTATGTTCCTACATAGAGGGTACCCCCAGACTATACTTAAAAGCTTAGTAAGTGAGATAACTAATAAGAGACAAAAATAGAAGTTATGTTCTTACCATAACGTTCCATGTTAGTTGTCTTCTTCTCGCCTTCTTCTTGCTGGATGGGTTCGGAGCCGACCTCGGCTCCGACTCGGCCACTCTAAAAGCTCGAGAGTTGGTTCCACCGGCTCGAGGCTCCCCTTATATCCCACAATGCTAGGAGAGAGTTACCTCAGATCTCATTTGTAAGCTAACCCCAGCTTATAAAAGTAAAAGAATAACTCTAAACAGAGTCCACCTCTAACAACAGGAAGAAAGAAGGGTGACCTACATCCTGAACCGGGAAATATGCACAATAGCATATGCCTAAGAAAGAGGTGGTAGAAAGAGAGGTCACAATCACAACTCCTCTAGGTCTGTCCAGGCCGGGAAGGAGGGTGGGGCCTTAAGAAGAAGCGAGAAGAAGACAACTAACATGGAACGTTATGGTAAGAACATAACTTCTATATGTTAAGTTGTCTATCTCGCCTTCATTCTTGCTGGATGGGACCGCGTCCCTAGCACCTTGTCCCGGGTGGCCTAACAGAACAGACTCCTGAGAACAGTGGAACCAAAATTAGCTCTATGCCTAGAAGCTAAGTCCAACTTATAATGAGAAATGAAAGTGTGAGGAGTAGCCCAAGTAGCCGCTGCACAAATGGTGTCAATAGGCAGTCTGTCTTGGAAGGCTAAAGAAGTAGCCAAAGCTCTGGTGGAATGGGCTTTAGGTTTATTAGGCAGTTTTTGGTGTCTAATTTCATATACAAGGGAAATCAAAGATGTTAGCCATCTGGATAATGATACCTTTGAAACTGAAAGTCCCTTTCTGCTTTCCGCATAGGAGACAAACAGCTGATCAGATTTTCTGAATTGTTTTGTTCTATCCAAGTAGTACCTCAATTGACGATGAACATCCAGGCAGTGTAATTTTTGTTCAGACCTATTGGAATATTCTGGAAAAAGACAGGAGGTCAATGCTTTGGTTTAGATTTGACGTCGAGACCACCTTAGGCAAAAAGGACGGGTTAGTTCGTAAGGATACTCTGTCCTTATGAAACAATAGATAAGGAGGTCGACAGCTGAGTGCTTGAAGCTCTGAAACTCTTCTAGCTGAAGTAATAGCTACCAGAAAAGAGTCTTCCATGATAGCAATTTTAAAGAACAGGAGACTGCAGGTTCGAAAGGGGAAGAATCAAAGAAGCAAGTACTAAATTTAGGTCCCAAGGAGAAGGAGGATTTCTTATAGGAGGTCTGAGAAGAAAAACTCCTTTCAAAAAGGCTTTGCAAAGCTTGTGGGACATTAAGGCAGATTCAGAAATACCCACATGAAAGTTAGAAATAGCTGCCAATTGAACTTTAAGAGTAGAGGGAGATGAACCTGCATGGAAGAGTTCAGCTAGAAAATCAAGGACTAATTGGATGGAAGCAGTGAAAGGATCTATGTCCTTTTCTTGAGCCCAATATGTGAAGCGTTTCCACTTACTCAAATAAATCTTCCGAGTGGAAGATTTATGGGAAGCTATCAAAATATCTCGAACAGAGTGAGATAATTGAGGAAGCCTGGCTAAGGTTGGAACTGGAGGAACCAAGCAGTGAGGTTCAGAGAGGGAGGAGCGATGAAACTGACCCGACTGATGGATCAAAAGATCTGGAACTAGGTCCAGATTCCACGGTCGCTCCAAAAGAAATTGATGTAGAAAGGGGAACCATACCTGTCGAGGCCAGTAAGGAGCAATGAGGATCAATGAGGCCTTCTGAGCGATAGCTTTCTGTATCACTTGAGAGATTAGTGGGAAGGGAGGAAATGCATACAGAAGTCCCGGGGCCAAACTTGGACTAGAGCGTCTCTGCTGGGTTGGCCTGGTAAAGGGAATAGAGTGAAATATTCTCTGCACTTGCTGTTTTGGGGAGTAGCAAAAAGATCGCAGCAAGGCTGACCCCACTTGAGGAAAATTTATCTCACCACAGAGTCTTTCAGAGACCACTCGTGAGGCATGAGGATTGCTCTGCTCAACTTGTCCAAAATTTGATTGGACTTCCCGGGGATGTGCGTTGCTATCAGAAACCGCTGAGAAGAAATCGCCCATTGCCACAGTCTGAGTGCTTCTCGACACGGGGTATGACCTGGTTCCGCCTTGTTTGTTGATGTACCACACTACAGACATATTGTCTGTCTGGATTGCAATCGTTCCCAAGGGAAGAGAGTCTTGAAGGGCTTGCAACGCTAAAAGCACTGCTCTCATCTCCAGAACATTTATGTGCAAGTGGCATTCGTTTGGTTGCCATGTGCCCTGGACCGTCCTGCCCTGATAATGCCCCCCCCACCCGATCAGGGAGGCATCCGTTGTCAGAGTAGCAACCGGAGGGTGGAACAAAGGGTCTTCCCAACAAGAGCTGAGGGAAGACATCCACCACATGAGATGATTTTTGCACGCTTGCGTGATCATAATGGTGTGAGACATTGGAAGTTCCTGGTATGACCATTGAGTAAAGAGCATCCATTGAAGGATCCGCATATGGAATCTGGCTAATGGAAGCAGGGTATGGCCGCCATAATTCCCAACACTTTCAGAACTAATCTGGCTTTGATTCTGTTGTTGTTGAAAAGGAGTGAGACCAGTTTGTGAATGTCTGTTATTCTCTGATGTGTTAGTCTCGCAGACATGTCTACTGTGTCTAGATTTGCCTATGAAAGTAATAGTACGACAAGGCGACAAAACAGACTTTTCGCAATTTATTGAAATGCCTAACTTTTGACAAATGCGAAAAGTGTAATCCCTGGCCATCAGAAGGAGATGCTTGGTGGGAGCTGTGAGGAGCCAGTCGTCCAAATATGGAAACACCTGGAATCCTTGTCGTCTCAGGTGAGAAGCTACCACTGCCATGCATTTGGTAAACACCGGGGCAGTGGTGAGACCAAAGGGCAGGGCCCTGAACTGAAAATGACTGGTTCCCAGCCTGAAGCGGAGGAATCTTCTGGAGCGTCTGTTCATTTTATGTGATAGTACGCATCCTGAAGGTCTATAGAGCACATCCAGTTTCCTTTGCCCAAAAGGGAAGGATGGATTGCAGCGTGACCATCCGAAATCTTGTTTTCTTGCCTGATCTGTTCAAGATACTGGGATCCAAAATTGGTCTCCAGTCCCTTGTTTTTTTTTGAACTAAAAAGAACCTTTAGTAGATTCCCGATCCTTGCTGATCTGCTGGAACTGGCTGAATTGCTCTTTTGTAAGCAGTTTTGAAATCTCCAAAACCGCTAGATCCCTTTGAGCGGGTGGAACATCTGGAAGGGATTTTTTTGATTGATTTGGAATGCGAAGAAAGGGGATAGAATAGCCTTCGGAAATGATGGACTGTACCCATTTGTCTTGAGTCAGGGATAGCCAGGCTTCTGGGTACAGTGACAATCTTCCCCCGACTGCCTCCGAAGGTGGGCAGTCGGGCAACACCTCAGGGATGCTGAAAGGGCTTGTCAGGGAAGGCTTCCCGATTGCCCTGGTTCTGTGGACCCCCCCTGCCCCTAGGGCGACGTCTACCATTGTTATTCCCGCCTCTGCCTCTGGCGGAAGCGACTCTGTCGTCAGGCGAAGTCCCTTGAGATTGTTTACGGAACCACATCTTTCCACCTTTCTGGCCTTTGGGGTAAGGCCTAGAAGGAGTAGAAAACGGACTTCGACGGCAGAAAGGGTCTTGCCATCAGTTTCGCACCTAGTCAAGGTTTCTTTCACTTGAGGACCAAAGAGAGATGATCCATCAAATGGGGAGTTAGTGAAAGACGTCTTGAAGGGGTCCGCAAAATTGCATAGCCGCATCCAGGCATGCCTACGTAAGGCCACACCTGTCCCTGCGGCTCTACTCGCTCCATCAGCCGCGTAAGAGAGAAGGCGCATGGAGGAGTTGGTTATGGAGTTAAGGGTAGCCAGCTGCGTATTCATCTTATCTTGAAAACCCGCAGCTGTAGGGTCCTTTAACATTTCACTCGCTTCCTTGATCAAGTCCCTTTGAAGACGAGTAAAATGGCATAGGTAGTTCAGCGAACGCATGGTAAATGTCGCTGACGAGAACATCCGCTTCCCGTACCTGTCCATGGACCTAGATTCCTTGTTAGGTGGATGGACAGGTACTGAAGGATCAGCTAGCTCCTTCTTAGTGGCAGCAGCTACCACCATAGCATCCACAGAAACTCCTTTTGTTAAGAACTGTTTGTCTGCTGGTGCCGTTATGAACTTGGAGGGCCTCCTGGGAGTGGGGTCCACTGAATCAGGAGCCGTCCATGCCTTCTTAGCAACCACCTGCATGAGGGCGTCAAGGGGAGACACCCAGGAGGTGGAAGGGCGAGAGCCAAACGCCTCAAGGTACACAGATTCATCCTCCGAAGGGTTGAGGGCTGGCCAATTTCCCCTCTGTTTCAGGATCTCTAGTATGTCTGCAAATGAGACATCTTCAGAAGGGGAACAGGGGGAACCCTCAGAATCATCCAAATCTGTGTCAGACGTGATGGACTCAGGTGAGTCAATGTGTTTCCTCTTACACTTCCTCTTCCGAGGGGCTCTTCTGCCAAATCAGGAGAGGCCTCGGAAGAGGATGAAATCCCACAGGGGTTCCTGAGGAGCTGGCTCTCTGCGGTCCGGGATGAGGGAGTGAGTCGACTTGACCTGAGGCACCGTGAGGGAGGGGACGGAGCCGACTGTGGAGTAGAGCCAGGCTCTAACACACTCCGCATGACCTCGAATGCACCCCTGTCAGGCAAAGCCAGAGGTCCCGCTCCGAAGCTAAGAACCTCCCTCGGCACCGACAGTGATGGCTCCAAGGCCGATGTCGGAGCCGAACTCACCAGCCGAAGCACCGAGAGGAGAGGGGGTCGGACAAGGATTCGATGCCACTCACCCCTCGGAGCCGGCGAGGAAGTCCGGCGCCGAGATTCTTCCAAGGAAGAAATCGGAGCCGACGACGGAGCCAAAGACAATTGTATCGGCTCCGGCGCTATCACAGTCTCGGTTCCGGCGACCCGGCTCCGAGCTCAAGAGAGTCGAAGGAGGAATATATTGATGGACGGGGCAGGCATCGACTGATGAGTCGGGCTCTGAAGCATCTGGGCCAGTGCCTCGGACTTAAGAAGTCGACTCACTACCCTCTGAAGGTCATGATCCGACAGCCTCGATGACCTAGAGGAGTGAGATCTTTGGCTCCGTTCAGACAGCAGGGGAGATCCTGGAGCCGAATGAACGGAGCCAAGAGATGGTGACCTGGACCTCTTCCTAGTTGTCGGCTCCGAAGGTCTGGTCGGAGCCGACACGGGAACTTCTAATACCTCGGCTCCAGCCGGGCGAGGAACCACAGAAACTGTGGACTGAGACTCATCGGCTCCAGCCGGAGCCGATGTAGGCAGAGGTTTAGAAACCTTAGGTCTCGGCTCAGTTGTCGGAGCCGAAGACCTAGATGCCTTAGAGGGCTTCCCTGTAGATACAGAAAGGGAATCCTCTGGCTTGAGTAAGCCCCTTAAAATCAATTTATTTTTTCTTTCCTGCAGGACCCTGGGGCTGAAGCCATGGCACACAGCACAGGAGTCCTGCAGGTGCAAAGGTCCCAGACAGTAGACACAAGAAGTGTGAGTGTCTGTCAGAGACATTTTCTGACAGCACGCATCACACTTCTTGAATCCGGAGACCTTTGCTTCTTTAGACATAACTACAGGTGTAATCACACACACAGTCACAAACACACTAATTACACCCTGTCTAATTAAAAATATAATAAACCACTAACTAGGTTTTAAGAGAAAAATAACACACACTCTCCACTAGGGAAGGAAAAGAGGCCTGAAGGCCCAAGGGAAGAACTTAAAGTTCTTGAGGGAAAAAAACAGGAATTTTAAAGAAAGGGGATAAGAATTTCTCTAAACTAAGGGAAATACGTAAAATTATTAAAATTAAAGGGGTTTTAATAGACTAAGTACACTAGAAAGTCACTTACCAAGAACCGGTAGAAAACCAACACCTCGATAGCTGTAGCGGCAAACGAGATCTGAGGTAACTCTCGCCTAGCATTGTGGGATATAAGGGGAGCCTCGAGCCGGTGGAACCAACTCTCGAGCTTTTAGAGTGGCCGAGTCGGAGCCGAGGTCGGCTCCGAACCCATCCAGCAAGAATGAAGGCGAGATAGACAACTTAACATTGGTGTTTATCAGCCTATACTTAGGATCGACCTAAATGAAGAGCCAATTAACTCGGACACATCTTTGTCAGTTAGACCTGGTGTGACTTCTCCTTCTAACACCAACATTAATGTCAGATTGATTTTAACTTATAGTATCAACAGCCATGTTATTTTGGATAGTATCACTAAGAATTGGAATATTTTTCGTAGTAATCATGCAGTGTTTGGTAAAGTGGGTAGCAGACCAGAGCTCACCTTTAGAAGAGGTAGAAATCTGAAAATCTTGCTAGAACAATCTGACGGTATTCCGATAAGGACATCTGGAATGTATAAATGCCAAAACTGCAACCAGTGCAAATATATCTATGAATCTAACCGATTCATAGTTAATAATCAAAGATTTGAAATGCGTTGTAGATGCACTTGTAATACCCGGATGGTTGTATACTTGGCTCAGTGTCAGAAATGTACAGGATTTTATGTGGGTAAGACCGAGCGTAGATTACGAGAGCGAATTTATGAACACCAATATGCCACTAGCAAGGGGAAACAAGATAATGGCCTAGCCAAGCACATTACTATGTATAACGACCATTCCTTTAAATTCTTAGTGATTGATCATTTATCCGAAAATAAGACAGGAGCCCCCCTACATTTATTATTAGAAGGGCCAGAATTAAGATGGCAGATTAGGCTTAATGCATATGTATTACCTGGATTGAATGATGGTTGCTCCATTAGTAGCCTGTTAAAATTGAGAAATCTGTCAAGATAGGGTATAGGCATTTGTATTTAATGGTTAGTGAAGTTCAACATGATATTTAACCACACATATATTTTCGTGCTCCATTATTATTATTATGTGGTTATTTATTACTGTTTGATTTTTATTACTGTTTGATTTTTAAGTTGTCTTATTGTTTCGATTCAGTTTTTCTAATGGTATATTCATACATCATTTATTTATATATTTCTTACATAGTTTATTTTATATATAGATATATTTTAAACATTGGATGTTTATATATATAGTAAATTAAATACTAATTAATTATTTTCGGAAGTGAATATGTTAGCTTAGAGTGGTTAGTTCTATGTTAGTGAAAATATTTTTTAGATATTTTTCATTTTACTTTTTGTGTCTATGGCTTTAAATTTCATTTGTAATTAATAGATTAATTGATTAATTGACTGTTAAATGAGTTGTGTAGTTACTATTTAAGCATTGTGCTAATTTATTTGTATTGTCTGAAGAAGTCTGCTAACCTTAGCAGACGAAAAACGCTTTACTGTGATTAAATTTCAGTGTTGTCCTGTGGCTTGTGGATCGTTTTTTGCACCTGAATACCTTACTGCATTTGGATCCTTTTCGTATTTTCTCTGTATATAGAGAGGAGATGTTGCTCAGAGTTATGAAGGGTTCTAGGAGGGCAGTAGGGGGAGATATTCTGTCCATTTTACCTATATAAAGACAGGTAAAATGGATAGAATTTACCTATATAAAGATATTTACCTATTTATAAAAAATAAAATTACAAAAAAAAAAAAAAAAAAAAAAAAAAATTTCCTATTTACCTATATAAAGATAGGTAAAACGGATAGAATGTTTAGACTTAGGATAAGAGGGCATATCTACGATAAACACAATAATATATTAACCATTGCATTAGTGAAACATACCTCTCAGATGGGACCCTCACATAATTTTAAATACTATCAAATAAATTGTTGGTTTTCTGCTATTTGCGTTGCCTCACCTATTTTTGCTACAAGTCTGTTTTAAAGCTATCGATCATCTTTTTGTAGGCAATAGAGCTGGGGATATACAGAATAAAACGGAGGTCAGAGAATTAACTTGGATCCACAATCTTAGAGCTAATTGCCCCCCTAGGCTCAATGTGATGGTTGCGTTGAAACCAATACTTAAACAGAGAGATGTATTTCAGCTATAGCCTATTGTAAGGCATCTAGTTCTTTGACTCTACTGATAGGCTAATTTTTGGAGGCTAATTTTACCATGACTGACTCTTGGAGTGTATATTTATGTTCTGATTTGCTGAATTTGAATGTGTGCCTTAAATCAAGGCTCTTGATTGGCGTATTTCATATTCCTAAGTATGAATGAAACATCGGACGCCATTAAGGCTTGCGGCTACTATGACTGATTATTGAAGTAGATATAAATGCCCTGATTTGTTGAATTTGAAGGTGTATCATTAACCAGGGTTTCTGATTGGTGCATTTGATATTTTAAGCATGAATGAAGCACTAATTGCTATGATCTGATGAAGGCTAGTTTGCTAAAAGCACTTATCCTTATCATCTGTTGTACAGCTTCACTAGCTTTGATTCATGGTTTTAAACATTTTTTATTAAAGGGTTAGTTTTATTGAGACAGTGTTCTGCAATTTTTACCATGGTAGTGACTCAGCTTCATTTTACCTTGCTGTAAGTGGACTCAAGTTTAGTGAGTAGTGTGGTTTGCAAGTTGGTGAGGATTTGAGATCCACAGAGAAGGGTTGGGAGGCCTGGAATAGGGCTATCTTTGTTTTACTGGATAAAAAGTTTTTCTTCCTGTAGAAGAGGCCAAGTTTTTGGTGGGTTTTCTTAATGTTACCGAGAATATGCAGATCAAATTTCAGCTGGTCATCTATAATGACACCATGCAGTTTGGTGTTAGTTTCCACTGTGATAGTTACCACTAGGCAAACGAGAAGCAAGTTTCTTCCTGAAATCAAAGGATGTTAACAGGCAGATATGAAATTTAAGTTGCTCTATCAAGCTGTCTTTAGAATATATTTAAAGAATCAGCAAAGACATTTTGGATGCAGAACAGGAGAAGAAGGAAATAAAAAAGTTTATTCAGCAGAAAATAATCCAGCAAGTGAAGGCGAGTCTACTTCTCAATGACAAAGACATCTCATAGACAGAAAGTACAGTTGTGTACACTTATCATTAATGTAGATGTTCGAGTGTATTCACTGTTGCAGTCATTACATTTGGGTAAGCTTCTGGCAGGTTGCCCTCAGTCGGCATGAATTCCAAAGTCTTGGGTCATGTGTCGGTTGCTGTCTCCTCTTCCATGACGTCAAGTTGTCAGGGGTATAAAACATGCAGCCGATGCCATTTTCTTTAGTTTTTCTTGCCCCAGATGTCAGGTGCCCCCAAAAAGGTAGCAAAAATATATATATGTATATATACATGCATCAGTATAAACTTTACCTTCATCTACAAGCAAATACACCACATAGGTTGTAGAAGATAGAGAAGGAAAGATAAACTCCAGAATGACAGGGGGATAGTGGATAGGTAACCTGGACGGCAACAGTGAATACACTTGAACATCTACATTTATGGTAAGTGTACACAACTGTACTATATTCTTCGTGTTTCACTATTGCTGTCATTACATTTGGGTAGAATCCCAAAGCTATGGTTGGGAGGCTGGAGCTAAACAGCATTAGGTGCAGCTATAAGGCCCTGCAGAACTGCAGTGGCAAAGCCTGCCCTGGACTTAGAGTAGATAGGCAAATGATAATGCTTTGTAAAAGTGTGAATAGAACTCCAAGTAGCAACCTCTAGAATGTCTTTGGTTGGTACTCCTCTGAGAAAGGCTGCTGAAGTAGCTGCAGCTCTGGTGGAATGAGACCTAATGCCCTTGGGCACAGGCTTACCATGGTGTAAGTAGCAGAAATGGATGCAGTGGCTTATCCACTTTGAAACTGTCTGGTTTGAAATAGCCTTTCCTTCTGACCCTGCAGCATATCTCACTAGTAATTGCTCAGTTTTTCTTAGAGCTTTAGTCCTGCTCATCTCAAGTAGAATCTTAGCTGTCTGTGTACGTCCAAGGAATGCAGAATTCTCTCCCCCTTGTTCTGTGGATTTGGATAAAAGGTTGGCAGATGAATTGTTTGGTTAAGAGCCACACTGGAAACCACCTTAGGCATAAATGTAGGATTCGTCCTCAGAGACACCCTGTCTGGGTAAAATATGATAAAAGGCTTTACAGCCATGAGGGCCTGTAGCTCTGAAAGTCTTCTTGCTGAAGTAATTGCTAGTAGCAGAGCTGTTTTCCATGATAAGAACTTTATATCAGCGGTTCCAGCTGGTTCAAATGGGGGCAGGGAGAGCTTTTCCAACACATAATTGAGGTTCAGTGTCTGGAGATGATTGGGCAGGATCTGATTGTTTTGCTGGGACAGTAGTTGAGGTCTTTGAGCTAAGGTCCAAGCTGGGTATTGAGACAAGTTCCTTAGGACTGGGTACCAGTATTGGCGGGGCCAGCCCAGGGCAATTAGTATCATCTTTGGTTTCTCTTGTCTGACTTTTAGGAGGACCTTGGGAAGAAGAGGCAGAGGAGGAAAGGCGTAAACTGATAGGTTTTTCCAACTGAAGGATAGGGCGTCCACTTTCCATGCTTGTCTGTGATAAGTCCTGGTGCAGAATCTTTTCAATTGATAATTTTGAGGAGAGGCAAATAGATCTATGTCTGGGCTCCCATATTTCTCTGTTATCATGCTGAAGACTTGTGGATTTAGTTTCCATTCGTGAGGATCCATAAGGTTTCTGCTTAAATCGTCTGCCAGAGTATTTTGCTTTCCTGGCAGGAATTGAGCTTGAAGTTGTATTTGGTAGGTCAAAGCTGTGTCCCACAGTGCCATGGCTAATCTGCAAAGGGGGTAAGAGTGTGTGCCCCCTTGCTTGTTTATATACCACATGACCGTGGTGTTGTCCGTCTTTATCAGTAGTTGTCCTGGATGAAGTAAGTCCTTGAAGGCTGTTAGGGCATTTTGAACAGCTAGCATCTCTTTCTGGTTGATATGTAGATGCATTTCTTTTGGGGTCCATATGCCCTGAATGCATCTTCCTGCCATGTGGGCCCCCCAGGCATAATCTGATGCGTCTGTTGTTAAGGTTTGGCTCGCAGGGGGTAGACTGAAGGCCCATCCCATGTTTTGGTGACAAGCCTTTGCCCACCACAGAAACTCCTGTTGTAGGCATGGAATGAGAGGAATCATTGCTTCCAGACTGTGACAATGTTGACTCCATCAACTTTTTAGGTACCATTGAAGTTTCCTCATATGCAGTCTTGCATATGGAATCAGTAGGATGCAGGATGCCATGAAGCCCAAAGCCTGCAGAATTTGTCTTGCAGATAACTGGGTTTTTGTTGCCATCAGTTTGAAGTAAGTAGTCAGTTGCCTTTGCTTGTCTAGCGTGAGGTAAGCCATCTGGCCAGTTGTATTCAAGCTTGCACCCAGAAATGTTATCTTTTGAGAGGGTACCAGTTGTGATTTCTTTTCGTTTACTGTGTACCCTAGGCATGTTAGAAGCCTTTTCACAAATGCCAGGTGTCGAAGAAGAATGTCCTTGTTCTCTGCTTGAATGAGACAGTCATCCAAGTAAAGGTATATTTGTATACTTCTTTGTCTGCAAAATGCAATTACTGGTGCCAGGCACTTTGTAAATACCCTGGGCGCAGTAGATAAGCCAAAGGGCAGTGCAGAGAATTGGTAATGCATTAAGCCAGCCTTGAATCTGAGGTATCTTCTGCATGATTGTCTTATTGGGACATGCAGGTATGCCTCTTTTAAGTCTAATGTCACCAGCCAAGCATTCTTGCCCAGCATGGGCAGAAGCTGCTGCAAAGTCAGCATTTTGAATTTTGGAATTTCCAGGTATGTGTTCAAAATCGATAAATCCAGTATTGGTCACCAGGCCTTGTCCTTTCTGGGTACCAAGAACAGTCTTGAGTAAAAACCTTGTCCTTTTTCCTGTTCTGGTACTGGCTGAATGGCCCCCATCTCCATGAGGGACGTAACCTGTTTCTGTTCCTCTGCCCATTGATTTTTTGGCAGATCTGGCCAACCATTTGCCATTGGCAGAGTGTGGAAATGGAATCTGTATCCCTGTGATAATATGTTTAGTACCCACTTGTCCTGGGTTATTAACTGCCAATTTTGAACAAAAAGTGCTAATTTTCCCCCTAAGGGTGCTGCCAAAAGACAAGTGCTTGGTGCAGGCAGAGGGAAGTCATTCGGACTGTTTTCTGTAGGTTTGCGCTTTATCTCCTCCAGATTTGGAGATTGAAGCGCCCCATTGCTTTGACCTGTATGAATCTTGTGCCTGGTATCTGGAACCCTTAGGGCATCTGGATTTGCCCCTTTGAGCTCTGTCTGACACAGGAAAGGACCAATTTTTTGTAGGCCAGTGTCTACTGAATCTTGATGGCTGCAGTTGTAAGAAGTTTTTAACAGTTTGCATAAACTTAGCTTTGTCTTCCATTTTCTTTAAAACCTCTTCTGCCTTAATACGAAACAGAGTATCATGCTGTAAAGGTGCATCTAGCAATTTAGCTTTAACATGATCAGGCAAATTTTGTTCTTTTAGCCAGGCATACCTCCTAATCACAGATCCAGTAACTGCAGCCCTGCAGGAGGCCTCTAAGGAATCAAACCCACATTGCAAAGTATACTTTTCCAACCTGTTCAGCTGCATGCAATAATTACTGCAATTCTTTATTTTCTGCACATTCAGAAGTCAACATCATTTTCTGTTTCAGCAATCCCATAACATGTTGTTGATATTTAAGCAAATGAAATTGACAGTTGAAGGCCCTGATT